>NW_028318030.1:7665000-7871242 GCF_062004578.1 Staurois parvus
AATCTATCATCATTCCAGTGTACAGAGCATGGGCCCTAGCAAATTCTAGGCGGGTTCTTTTGTGCATGAGCTTTAGGAGAGGCTTCCTTCGTGGACGACACCCATGCAATGCTATTCCTCTGCAGTGTACCCCATATTGTGTCACAGGAAACAATCACCCCAGTTTGGCTTTTCTACTTATTTAGCGAACAGTGAACTTGCATGGCGATTTTCTTCAGCCCTTCTAATCAGAAGACGCTCCTGTCGAGGTATTAACTTCCATGGGCCGCCTAGATGTCTCTGTGAGATGATTGCAGTTCCATCTTTGTATTTTTTATTTTAAATTTAAAATAAATAATACAAATTTATTACTTTTGCTACAGTATTCTGACTGATAAGTACAGCTTTGCTGATTTTCTTGTAGCCTTTACCTTTCTTGTGTAAATACATTTTCTTTCTCAGGCCGTGTGACATTTCTCTTCCAGGTGGTGCCATTGCTGACAGCATAAAATAGGAATGGGTTTTCTTAAGTAATGCAATTTTATAATCAACTGTCTACTGGACACCTGCTTAATGAATAATTAGACTCTCCTGTAGTTGAATTCTTGTTAATCAGGATTTTGTTGTCTAAAATTTAGCTTTGCGCCTAAGACTTTCATTGAGGTGTATTCATTTTTGCAACATGGTCTTGAATTAATTTGTTAGGAAAAATACTTTGTCTGTGCAAAGTAACAAATCTTGTTTGCAATCAATGGCCCGCATTTGTGTGAGTATTATGTACTATAGTGTCCCATAGAAAATGTTGATTCTGAAAGGAACATAAAGGTTTTCTGATCTGCTGGGGTCTACATCTGCCTTTACACGCACATAACTTTAATGGCATCCCAGCCTTAGTCCGTTGGGTTGGCTTGGCTTGGCTTACCCTTTGCAGCTATAACAGCTTCAACTCTTTTGGGAAGGCTGTCCACAAGGTTTTGGAGTGTGTCTATGGGAATGTTTGACCATTTTCCCAGAAGTACAGGAATGTAAGGATACCCCATCGTTTGATGGAAGTGAAAATTATCAACCTACAGAGGACTGAATTCAAAGACACCCCAAAAATCAAAGTGAAAAATGATGCAGCAGGCTAGTTCGTTTTGCTGAAATTTCTCAGTAGTTTGCTGAATTGTACTCAGTAGTTTCTATGGCCCCCACATGCTTGTATGCATGCCTGACAATGGCGGGGCATTCTCCTAATGAGATGACGGATGGTGTCCTGGGGTATCACCTCCCAGATCTGGACCAGGGCATCACTGAGCTCCTGAACACTCTGTGGTGCAACCTGGCGGCATCGGATGGACTGAAACATGATATCCCAGAGGTGTTCTATTGGATTTAGGTCTGGTGAGCGTGGGGGCCATTCAATGGTATAAATTTCTTCATCCTCCAGGAACTGCCTGCATACCCTCGCCACATGAGGCCAGGCATTGTCTTGCACCAGGGGGAACCCAGGACCCACTGAACCAGCATAGGGTCTCATAAAGGGTCCAAGGATCTCATCCTGATACCTAATGGCAGTCAGGGTGTCATTGTCTAGCCTGTCGAGGTCTGTGCGTCTCTCCATGGATATGCCTCCCCAGACCATCACTGATCCACCACCAAAACAGTCATGCTGAACGATGTTACACATAGCATAACATTCTCCACGGCTTCTCCAGACTCTTTCACGTCTGTCATGTGTGCTCAGGGTGAACCTGCACTAAACTGTGAAAAGCACAGGGTGCCAGTGGTGGACTTGCCAATTCTGGTGTTCAGTGTCAAATGCCAATTGAGCTCTATGGTGCCATGCAGTGAGCACAGGGCCCACTAGAGGACGTCGGGCTCTCAGGCCACCCTCATGAAGTTTTTTCTGATTGTTTGGTCAGAGACATTCACACCAGTGGTCTGCTGGAGATCATTTTGTAAGGGCTCTGGCAGTGCACAAAGTAGCAGATACCGGTCCTGCTGATGGGTTAAGGACCTTCTAAAGCCCTGTCCAGCTCTCCTAGATTAACTGCCTGTCTCCTGGAATCTCCTCCATGCCTCTGAGACTGTGCTCGGAGACATAGCAAACCTTCTGGCAATGGCACGTATTGATGTGCCTTCTTGGAGAAGTTGAACTGCCTGTGCAACCTCTGCAGGTATTGCCTCATGCTACCAGTAGTGACACTGAGCCTACCCAAATGCAAAACTAGTGCACAAGTAGAAAAGATGAGTAGGGGAAAAAATGTCGTTGGCCTACACCTGTAAAACCATTCCTGTTTTGTGGGTCATCTCTTTGTTGCTCATTTAACGCACCTGTTGTTAATATAATTAACACCAAAGCAGCTGAAACTGATTAACAACCCCCTCTGCTACTTAACTAACCAGATCAATATCCCAGGAGTTTAATTGACTTGATGCTATACTCTGAGTAAAAAGTGTTCCTTTAATATTGTTGAGCAGTGTATATTAAAAAATAAGGGTCCCGACACTGAACTTTGGGGTACACCACTAACAACCCTAGACCATTCAGAGTATGAATCGTTAACCACTACTCTGAATACGATCTTTTAGCCAGTTTTCTATACATTTACATATAGATTTTTCCAAGCCTGTAGACTTTACCTTACACGTTAGCTGTGTGCGGGGAACTGTGTCAAACGCTTTTGCAAATTCAAGTATACCACATCCACAACCACTCCTCTGTCCAAGGTTTTGCTCACGTCCTCATAAAAATAAATCAGATTTGTTTGACCACTTCTGTCTTTCATGAATCCATGCTGTTTGTTGCTTAACCACTTGCACTCCAGTTTATTTACTTCCCTTCCTGACCAGGCCATTTTTTTGCTGTTCGGCACTGCGCTATTTCAACTTGTAATTATGCGGTTGTGCAATGCTGTGCCCTGTAATGCTTTAGTGGTATTTTGATGCGGTTTTTAATTTTTGCGCCATAAAAAAAAAAAACCGCACGTTTTGAAAACAAACTATATTTTTCACTTTTGGTTATAAAAAAATATTTAATAAACTCAGTCATAAATTTAGGCTAAGATGTATTCTGCTCATGTCTTTGGTAAAAAAAAAATCTCAATACATGTATATTAATTGGTTTGTGTGAAAGTTATAGCGTCTACAAACTATGGTATATATATTGGAATTTACGTAGCTTTTACTTTCTGACTGCCTTCACATTTCTTGAGGTGCTAAAATGCCAGGGCAGTACAACCCCCTCCCTCCAAATGACCCCTTTTTGCAAAGTAGACACCCCAAGGATTTTGCAGAGAGGCATATGGAGTCCATGGAACATTTTATTTTTTGTCAATTTTTTTGAATATGCCAATTTTTTTTTTGCTTACACAGTTATCACTTTAATGATATATTGCTCATGCATGCCATGGGTATATGTGGAATAACACCCCAAAACACATTCTCTTACTTCTTCCAGGTATGGGGATAGCACATGTGTGAGAATTTTTGGCAGCCTAGCTACATACAAGCACCCAAAATCCAATGACCACCTCCAGGCTTTCAAAGGGCATATTTCCTCATATCACATCCCCACTACCTATCACAGTTGCGGAGGCTCTAACATGTCAGGATAGTACAAACACCCCCAAATGACCCCTTTTTGGAAAGTAGACACCCCAAGGAATTTTGATAAGAGGCATAATGAGTATTTTACAGATATCATTTTTGTCACAGGGTTTTCAAAAAGAAAAGAAAAAATAATATTTTTTTCCTTCTTTGTTTTCCAAAAACATGTGGCAACAAATGAGATCTGCAAAACACTCACCATGCCTCTTAGCAAATACCTTGGAGTGTCTATTTTCCAAAAAGGGGTCACTTGGAGGGGTTGCTTCTACTATCCTGACATTTCGGGGCCAACATTAGAAGCTTATGCCACACATCACCCACTCTTGAAGACCAAGCCTTTTCTGACACTTTTCTTTTGCTAGAAAATTACTCTGAACCACCAAATATTATATATTTCTTTAAAGCAGGGGCCCTAGAGAATAAAACAGTGGGTGTTTACCGTATTTTTCGCTCCATAAAACGCACTTTTTTCCCCCCAAAAGAGGGGGGAAAATGTCAGTGCATCTTATGGAGAGAATGTGGAGCGGCCAGTCCGGTATTTCCACCGCCGCCGTGTCAGAATACCGGGCCAGCCGCTCAGCTCTGCAGCAGGACCTTACCTGTTCCTCTGTCCAGCGCTGCACAGTCTTCCCGCGCCGGCTTCTTTAGTGTGGGCTCTCGGCTTGACAGCCAGGTGCCCAGTGCGCATGCGCGAGAAGCGCTGCACTTTGTGAATGGTACAGCGTCTTCTGGGACACATGACAGGTCCCAGAAGGAGCCGGACCAATCACAAAGTGCAACGCTTCTCGTGCATGCGCACTGGGCACCTGGTTGTCAGCCGGGTGCCCACACTAAAGGGAGGACAGCTCCGCGGAAGTGGGAGCAGGTACCTGTCAAATTCAGGTACCGCTCCCCCTCCCTCCCCAAAGGTCAGCAGTCTCTTAGTCATCTCCTGTATTGTCCGCAGTCTCTGGTCAATTCCTGTACTGTCCGCAGTCTCTAGTCATCTCCTTTACTGTCCGCAGTCTCTGGTCATCCCTGTACTGTCTGCAGTCTCTTAGTCATCTCCTGTACTGTCTGCAGTCTCTGGTCATCCCTGTACTGTCCACAGTCTCTTGGTCATCCCCTGCACTGTCCACAGTCTTTTGGTCATCCCCTGCACTATCTGCAGTCTGTGGTCATCTCCTGCACTGTCCGCAGTCTCTGGTCATCCCCTGCACTGTCCGCAGACTCTGGTCATCCCCTGCACTGTCCGCAGTCTCTGGTCATCCCCTGCACTGTCCACAGTCTCTGGTCATCCCCTGCACTGTCCGCAGTCTCTGGTCATCCCCTGCACTGTCCGCAGTCTCTGGTCATCCCCTGCACTGTCCGCAGTCTCTGGTCATCCCCTGCACTGTCCGCAGTCTCTGGTCATCCCCTGCACTGTCCGCAGTCTCTGGTCATCCCCTGCACTGTCCGCAGTCTCTGGTCATCCCCTGCACTGTCCGCAGTCTCTGGTCATCCCCTGCACTGTCCGCAGTCTCTGGTCATCCCCTGCACTGTCCGCAGTCTCCGGTCACCTCCTGTACTGTGTCCGCAGTCTCCGGTCACCTCCTGTACTGTGTCCGCAGTCTCCGGTCACCTCCTGTACTGTGTCCGCAGTCTCCGGTCACCTCCTGTACTGTGTCCGCAGTCTCCGGTCACCTCCTGTACTGTGTCCGCAGTAAACACAATATATTGCCCAATTGCTTGATAAAATATAAAAGATGATGTTATGCTGAGTGAATAGATACCAAACATGACATGCTTTAAACTGCACATGCCCATGCAATGGCAACAAAAAACATACACTTTTATAAACGATAGGTGATGCTTTAAAATCCTTTACAGGTCACCAATTTATATTTACATAGGAGGTCTAGTGCTAGAATTACTGCACTCGAGATCTGACATTCACGGCTATACCTCACATGCATGGTGCAACCGCTGTTTACATACCAGCACAAGGTCAATGCTTGCGCACACAGGTGCGTGCGCTCAGGGAGGCAAGGCTGTTTTTTTTTAATTTAACTTATTTTGATTATTTCAATTATTTTTGCTGTCCCTTTTTCAATTTTTTTTTGTTAATCACTTTTAATGCTATCACAGGGAATGCAAATATCCCCAATAACTTCATAGACATTGTCATATATTCTTTTTTAGAAATCTGGGGTCTATCAGACTCTAGATATCTCTTTTGTCCTTACATTATCTAATCTCACCAAGATCAGTGTGATCAGATGCTTTTCCAGTTTACAAATGGCGCTGTTTATATCCTGTGAAACAAGTGAGGAAATGCTTGTAGTTTCCAGTCTCTTAGACTATAGAGATAATTGGAGCCATTCTGGTCTCTGACCAGCTCTATGGTCAGCCAGCGGAACTGCCAGCTGCATTCTCGGATTCCCCTGTGGGACAGTAGAGCCCAAGAAAACTGTGGGAGTTTGTATGTACTTTACTTTTAATTTTGACCCCTTAATTCTGTACAACCAGAACTATTTTAGAGCTCACATGGTGGTAAGGACTGCCGCTCCTCTGAAAAGCAATCCATGCTTGTATCACTTTTCAGACGGATTTGACAGGCAATGAAGAAATAGGTCTCCTTCTCACCATTTGTTTTAACCCCTTAAATGAAGACTCACCATGCTGCAGCAGATTGCAGTGCACATAGTTGCAGAGCAGGTGCAGCACAACCCCATTCACCAGAGGTTTTATTTCCTCCCGTGGCCACAGCATGTATACAATCCTGGCTGATGTAGGTAAAGTGGGAGCAGATGGGGGCAAAAAGTAAAAACTCAAGTGCATGGTTTTACCGTTCCCCATCCTTGCACATGAATGAGCCCTTGGTTCACATCTGTACAGCTGTGTGCTGCTTTTAGAGCAGCCTATTCATTTCAATGCGCTGTCCTACCCACAGAAAAGCAGGGAAATGAGTCCCTGACCATTTTTTTTAAAAATCATGGAGCGCTGCAAATCCATCTTCCATCAGGTCTTCCTTCTGCGTTTGCGAGCTGCGGCCATCTGATTGGCCAAGCTGCAATGTCATAAGAAGGAATCAGATTTGTTTGACTTCAGTCTTTTGTAAATCCATGCAGACTATTGTTTAAAATATTTTTTCTAGCAAAAACGCTTCTATATGGTCTTTTATTAAACCCTCCAGTATCTTCCCAACTATAGAAGTTAAAATGACTGGTCATTCGTTAACTTGGTCAAGACTTTGATCCCTTTTTAAATATAAGCACTACATTTGCCTTGCACCATTCCAATGGTACTATGCCAGTCAATAAAGATTCTCTAAAAATTAGAAACAATGGCTTTTAAATAACAGAGCTCAGCTCTTTGAGGATATGTGGGTGTAGATCATCCAATCCAGTGCTTTATTTACCTTTATTTTGTCTAAATGTTTCTGGACTCTAAGATATTCTTTACTTTTCTTTTTCTTGTTTTGTCTCTTAAATTTAATACATTTTCTGGTCACACAGTCATTGAATAGAAGTCCTTACATTGTTTATCCTAAACCATAACCAACGATAGTGGTCTCTTTGCCTATGGAATCCACAGCTTTAATTGTTATATTTCTTGCTTTTGACAAATCAACTGACAATTTTAATTTGAGATGAGCTACTAGGTGCAAAGACAAACATATTCCTTTATTTGGTGCCATGATGCATATTAATTCCTTGCTCATAGAGGTGACCAAACACCTGTACAGTAGAATTCCAGCAGATAGAAACTACACTAGTCATTGCTAATTGGATGACAATTCTGTCTTTTGTGTGCATGAAAGAGCATATTCTATTTACGGTTTTTATTTTTGGTATGCTATTCTTATGCCATGTAGCACCTGGGTACCTCCTTTTTCTAGCTGTTTTTGGGCAATGAGTTTGGGGCAGAGGGTGAGGATGGGGCTGGATTTCCACTGTTCTGTTGTAGCATGCATAGTTATTTACATGTAGATATGGCTGAGCCCACATATTTTTCCTTTCTCATTCACACTAAAATGAAGCATATAGATATGAACCAGCCACATAGGAGATAATTGGATTTTTATTTGAAAAGTATTTTATGCAGCAAAATGCATGAGTTTTGCTGCATGAAAACAGGCAAGTGTAAATAGTCCTCCAGAGGACAGCATTGAAGAATTTCATACGATATCATATCACTGAATCTATTAACTATAATGGATAACTTCTTGTCTATGAATTTTTTATGCTGAAACAGATGTGGCTTGCTTACATTCCTTTTTATGCTGCACTGATTCCACTTACACAACAATCACAGCTATGTCTTTAGAAAATGCAATAATTTTGGTTAGGTTCAGTCTTTTCGGCACCACCATCCTAAGGCAGGGGTCGCCAAACTTTCTAAATGAAGGGCCAGTTTACAGTCTGGAGTTTAGGGGGGCCGGACTGTAGCCAGTAAGAGTAGAAAATGCTCCAACATCAGTTAGAGTAGACCATGTCTCAGACTTGGTGGTCTTTGGGAATAAAAATGACATAGCAATCGTAGTCAGTTGGAGGAGGAATAGTGCCCCATCATTTGTATTAGTGGGAGGAATTATGCCTTATCGCTGATGTCAGTGGAAGGAACAGTGCCCTAGTGTTGGTGTCAGTGGAAGGAATGGTGCATCATCTTTGGTGATAGTGGAAGGATTAGTGCCACAAGAGCCAGATAAAGGTAAGCAAAGGGCCACACTTTGGACACCACTACTCTAAGGACTCTTTGTCACCCTTAACTAGTTTCTACCTTTTGATTGTCACGATATTGTCACATCACATTTACAAGCTGACATATTAAGGCACGTGACTCCAAACTGGTATTGCTAGAGAAAGTACACAATCAGAGCATTTAAGTGGTTCTTGCCCATGCTAACGTAACTCACTTTACTTGCCAAAGATGTTGTGAAATGTTTATTGTGAAATGTGAATTCGAATACGGTTTCTTAGTGCCACATCCAAGTTAGTTAACTGTTCCTCAAAAGTCACACATAACCTGTTACTCTTTGATCTCTTTACTTGACAGTCTGCACAAGAGATTTGGTGACTGATTGACTAAAAATAACAGCAAGAATATTAGTAGTTGCACAGCATCCTAACCATTTTGCTCTATGTAATGGGGGAAAATTAATTATTATTATTATAATACAGTATATAGCACCAACAGTTTGCTTAGTGCTGTACATTATAATGGGAGACAGTACACGAGACAGTACAGTAACAATACAACACACGAGGGGTTCGAGGGCCCTGCTCCTTGGAGCTTACAATCTAGGAATTACACATAACATGAGAATTATGTCTTGATCAACAGCAACAGGAGACTATTCTATATAATTTATTTTAAGCATGCTAGTTGTGGAGAGGTATGTCAAAAAGTATTGGATTTGAATATACTAAGACACTGTAAGAATACTAGATTTGACTTGGTATGGGCTAAAAATGTGGAATATAGTGTTTTGTTTGTACATGAAGAACCTGTAGAACATTGTAACACATGAGGTATATTTCTTGCAGGAAAGCAATTATCCATGTATCTATGTATTTAATATGATTAGTAATGTTAATCTGGTTTTAATTTATCCGTAAATGCAATATATTTCTCAGTATATTGGTGGAATATAACTTATTCATTTAGATAGTGTGTTTAACTTTTAGAAAGATGTAGTAATACAGACCTTGCCCCCTCCACCCATGCGCACATTTTGCTAATCCTTGCCCAGTGGCAATAAGAGGTTTATTTTAGTAGTTACATTTCAGACTGTATTTGACTGAGATACTAAAATTTTGTTTTCTTTTTATGAATATGGACTAGTATGCATAGTCCCTTCCAAACAGGGCCATAATAAAAATACATCCTCAGCTTGAAGTGGAATACCGGGGCTATGGCTGCAGTAATATGCCATTACCCCAGTGTTGTCTTTTTTCAGCCGGCGATTTAACTGCTAAAAGTGATCCGAGTGGCTGATTAGCCACTGGATCACGTTTAGAAGTGGCAGGGCCACCATCCCCCTATCCGTACGGGTGTTCTCAGGCTTACCTGATTGGTGAGACTGGGAACCGATCCAGCCATTGTGGCGTCTAACCACAGAGATTAACTGAGGAAAGATGGCTGCATATAAATGTTATGATCTAGAAGGAGCAGTGGAAATCATGACATCACTTTTGGTTCCAGTCCGATGTAAACCATGACATTTTTTTAAAAAAGCTTTAGATTATTATTATTTTATTTATATATATATATATATATATATATATATATGTTTTCAATTGTAGAGGAGAGATGGTGGGGTCTTATAGACTCCAAAATTCTCCATACAGAGGACCTGTCATGCTGTATTGTTATTGCAATGGATGTTTGCATTTCTTGAGATAGCAATAAAAGTGATTAAAAAAAAAAATTAAAGGGACAGTGCAAAAAAAAAAGAAAGTTAAAGCGCCCCCATCCACCTGTGCTCACGCGCAGTGGAGAATGGATACACAGGTCACACCCACATATGTAAACAGTGTTTACACCCCAGGTATGGGGTATTGCTGCAAAGAGTATAGTGAGAGAAATATTTCTAACACTAGACCTCCTCTGTAGCTCTAAACTGGTATTATGTAAAACATTTTTAAAGCATTGCCTATGGGGACTTTTAAAGGATAAGTTCATCTTTTGCACAAAAATAATAAATTCACATTGTTTTTACAGGTAAAAAAATTTGCTTTTATTATTATTCTTGTCTGCAGGAGCCTGTAGAGCATTGCACCAGTGATCAGTAGATTGCTGGTGCCATGCAGGTCTCCTGCAGACCTGTCAGAATATCTGCTTGCCCATAGGGGATGTACAAGCAAGCAGATGTACTAACAGGAAGATTCAATGAACTACCATGGTGCTCCACTGCGCCGTGGTATTTGATTGAAAACTACAAGCTGACAGCCGCTAAGGCTGTTGGGACTTGTAGTGCATTAATTCACGGAACTCCGGTGAATGAATGACGCAGCCGTGTGGGTGGGGCCCCGCATGGCCACGCTGTTTTCAAATCTAACAGATAGTACGGGGGAACTTCTCCCCATATTTCTGTCATAGGGAGGGGGAGCAGCAAGTGGCGGCTCCAGTAATGGGAACATGTTACATGTTCCACCCTAAAAACAGGTGGAAGATGTACGGTAACCTGTTCCCAAAACTTAATCTTTAAGTCCTATAGATTGGCGCCACTCTGCAAGCATGTGCAATTTTAAAGCCTGGTATCTATTTACTCGTCATAACATCATCTGTCATATTTTACAACAAATTGGTATATATATATATATATATATATATAATTTTTTTTCTCCAAAAGAATTGTGTTTACAAAAATCACTGCACAAATACCGAGTGACAAAAACTTGCAACGACCGCCAATTTATTCTCTAGGGCTTCTGCTAAAAAATATATATAATGTTTTAGGGTTCTAAGTAAGGTTGTTCAAATGCAATTGTTTTGAAAAAAATACACTTGAATGAATTTTAATGCACAAAAACACATTATAATACCTAATTGTTTGGTATAATATAAAAGATGTCACTCTGAGTAAATACATACCTTACATGTCACACTTTAAAGTTGTGCAAGCCTGAAGTAAGTACATTATATTATCCATAGATATATCCAGATTACCAATTTAGATTTACACAAGAGGTCTGGTGCTAGAACTATTGCTCTCAAACTGACTTTCACAGTGATACCTCACATAGGTATGTGGTGCAATCGCTGTTTCGGAAACAAAATCTACTTATGGGTTCACATGTTGTGCTGCGGTTTGTGGTGTCATGGCTGATATAATTCCCCTCTGTCTATGTATTGCTACAGTTAGCCTGTTCCTATTCTGCAAAAGAACAGGACAACTTCTGTTCCAGTTAGCATCTAATGCATGCGTTACTATCTGCTCTGTGTCACATCACAAAAGTGGGAGTGCTGATGTAATAGAAAAAAAATCTTCCAATTGCATCAATGAGTTTTCTGTATGCCTGTGAAAGCTATTTGTACCTGTGCCTGTGTACAATCTCATTACTGAAGGGATTAGCCCCTAAGTTTGATGTTCCACCATCTTGTTTCTCTTAGCCAAAGTCCTTCCATCTTAAGAATCAGCATCCATTTTAAAAGAATTGACTTTCTTGTTTTAAACGGTATTTTGTCAGGAGTTAAGAAGTTCCTCTTTTTCTTGTCCAGGTGCAACTTCCCCTTTTTCCCTTAACTAGCCTAAGACTGAAAGTCTGCGGTGAGCTACATCCTGTTGAAAGAGTATTAATAATTTTAAGCCAACGGTAAAAAAGGAACTGTCTGCTTTCTGAGGTGTCCGAAAGTTCAAGCATTAACGTATATACTAATAATTAACATATATGCCAACTGATTGGGCATGAGTGACGTATGTAATATTCTAATTGGTTAAATGCATACCTGTCAATTGATTGGTTCTTATATTTCTATGCTTTGTTTTAAGTTTCATATATAAGTTTAAACACGGAAGAATAAATTCAGTTCATTCTGAGATACTACTTTGTGTCTGTCTGCCATTCCTTTGTGTCTCAGGTGAACTCCGGATCCGTGGGTAATTGTTAGTCAATGCCACGAGGCTGACGGAAGTCAGTGCAAGAAGGGAACGAGATTCAATTCCTTTCAATTGGGGGCTCGTGTCCGGGATGAGATAATCACCCTTTTTTGGTAAGTAAGATTTTTTGTCATTTTGCCAAATAGTCTCTTGCCAGAAAGGCTCTGATTGAAATCTCATGCCCTAAGGTAAGCACTGGGCTTCGCGTCTTAAGACGTCAGTGGCCAGGCGCAAAAAAGTGCTGTGGGGAGCACAAAGGTCTTTTGGAAAAGACTAGAGGCAGTTTTGGGAACTGCACAATTTCTTATAAGAAGAGATTGGAAAAGAGTTTCTCTGAGAAGAAACCAGGAAAAGCCCGGGGTTGACCAATAATTCACCTGCAAACCTTTGCTTTTCTTCCTATCGCATAGAAGTATAAGATAATTTGTTTGTGTGACACAAGTGCCCAGTTGGTAAGTGTATGGGCCAGTGGTCACTGAAGGTATTGTCAATTTCCGTGTGACATGCCCCACCCCACACAGATAAGCCTTATTGGTTGATGATCTGGGTGAGGTGATTGCGTGGTAACGCCGAGTTGGGTGCCTATGTAAATGTTTTGTTTAAATTGTGTTGTAAGCTAGAAAAGATTGGCAGAATATTATTAGAAAGTATTGTACACCCAGGTTATAATCTTCACTTTTATCAGTCACTAGAGAAAGACTAGAGAAAGTATCCTAGGTCCAGGCATTTTTATAGGATAAATTGTCATTACAGCCTATAGGACAGATTTGTGATACAGATATATTCAAGTGTAAGATATGGGGAGAAGTCAGAGTAGGAATAAGCCCCCTCTCCCAAAAGTTGGTGAATCGTGTATAGATTATGTAGCCCGTATCTGTGGGACAAGTTATTCTTTAATTCACCCCTGGGTAGATAGATTAGCAGAATGGAGTGAATTAATGGGCAGTGTGGATCCATTTCCCTATAGTAGAAACAATGATATTTTTCATATGGATATGGTTAGGGGACTCTGTCTGGGAGAAAAACAGTCATTTCCGTGGTACGAAGGAGACCCCATGTGGGACCCAAGGTATATGGCCAGGGGTGGACAGAATTGGGTGACGTTTGCTCCGCTTTGGTTTTATAGGAAAAATAAGCGGTAAAAGAAGGCGGAGGTGAGGAATGATGATGCAGCGAGAATACATTTATTAGAGTCAGAAATAGACAGATCCACACACCCTCTCATGTTACTCCCTCCACCGTACGGTTATCCCACCCTTACAGAGGAAATTGTTGATTTCCTAACCAACCATTATGTAATTCCAAATCCCATCCCCACTGCACCCCCTATATCACCAGTATTAATATCTGCACAGACACACCAAATACCTAGTGCAGTCCAAATTCCTGCCACACAGCCTTCTACAGTTCAAGCTCCCGAGGATTCTCAGAGTGTAGTTCAGACTTCTGCCACACATGAAGCCGCAGGGAGAATTGTTCTCACTCCAATTACTGAGGAGGATTTATTTTTTGAAGAATCCTCTGGTTCAGGTTCCCTGGTATTAAGGGAGAGTGATAGTCTGGATGTAACAGACATCCCGAGTTCACCACTTGAAACAGTATGTGGAGAGGATTCGCTGAAAAAGTGGAAAACTCTCTATAAGAACAGGTGGGAAACCCACCGACATTTTTAAAGCACCACCTTTTTCAGTTTTTTTGTTTTGCTGCTAGAGCATTTATTCAAAATCATACCCAATTGTCCAGTTGATTTGTTCTTTTGGGAAAGCTTAGTGTTAATCTAAAACTCTGGGAAAGGAGGTATTGTAGCTTAATCTGCCGGGATACCAACTGTCCCTGTTATGACAGTGTTTATTGAAATATGACCCCTCACTCTCTGCTGAAACAATATAAAGTTTGAGCGGACAGTTCCTTGGATGTGGGATTCATTTCCTGCATTCCAATACAAGGCCACACTGTGTTTCATAGATAAGGCCCTTTTGTTTAAAATACAGGAGGTAAGAATAGTGTCCGTGGTGGAGCATTTGTTTCAAGGCAAGAATCCTTGGAAAGATGATTTCACCATACAACAGCCCAATAAATCTAGTTGAGAAGCCAGACGGTTCTTACAGATTTGTGCAGGACCTGAGTGCTATAAATGTTCTTGTAATTCTCATTGTCCCAATAGTACCTGACGTACCAATACTCATTTCCTCCATCCCACCTGATGCCGAGTTGTTTTTTTTTTTTACAAGAGATTGATTTGACAAATTGTTTTTTTTAGCAAATTCCTGTTGTTAAGGAGACATGGCTAATTTTTGCCTTTAACTTTAGAGGTAAAAGTTTTATCTGGAATGAATTTCTCCAGGATTATACTGTAGTCCTCCAGGTCCCAAGCCATGAACTCCTAGCCATGGTTTAGTTGGTTTCAGTGCGGACAGCCAGCCAGGTGGAGTGTGTATCTTATATGTGATCATAAAGTGTCTAAGCAAAGTTATAATGGTGTTAAGAAACTGTTGAATACCTTGATTTTGTCCTCACAAAAGATGATAGGAAATTCAGTCACAAAGAGAGCTGCGGCTCTTATGGGTCTGCCCCGCCCATTGACCAAGAAAGACATGCTTACCTTTCTTGATATGATTGGTTGCTGCCGCCAATGGATACCTGACTGTTCCTACTTTGACAGTATTTTGAGACAAACCACAGGTTTAGAAATGTCAGATCTTGTGAAATGGTTAATTGAAATGTGTAATGTTTTTGTGTATTTGAAACATGCTATGGTAATAACCCCTGGTCTTGGTCTGCCCGCATATGATCAAATGTTTTATCTGTATGCTAGGGAAAATTGTAAAACTATGTCGGGAATCCTGGCTTGGGGAGCATGGAGGTATACTCCGCCCTTTTGTTTTGTTTTTTCTCAAAGATGGTTCTGGTACAGGTTCAAGGCATGCCTGTGTGTCTCAGAAGTTTGCTATTATTTGTGATGGTGATTCAAATGGCTATGTCATTTACTCTTGGACATGAGACCACCTTACACACCACCATTTAGTGAATATGAGGTTATACTGTTGTTAAACCCCAAGTTGAGAATAAAATATATTCCTCCCACTTTAGATCCTGCTCCAATTTTAAATGTCACTGTTAGATCAAATATTGCAGTACATCTGCTACTTCTAAAAGATATTAAGTGGAATGTAGTTAGTGTGACCAAAGTTCCACTAACTGGACTTTGTGTCACAAGAGGGGAGACCATGTATTCTAGAAGCTAGTGCACCTCTGTTCATCTTACAGTATCATGGGGTAGGTCACAGCTCACAGTATTATGGGATAGGTCACAGGGGATGGCAGGTTACATGTGAACTCCTGGATTTTTTTTCATCCCTGGCCCCCCTTTTATGGTACAATCATATGTGTCTAGATGCATTACATACATTAGGAACAATCCTCACAAGACAAGACATTAACATTTTTTATCCGCTCACAGGTAGATTTTACACACATGCCAGAAGTAGGAAAAGGACAGGTATATTTTTTTGGGTAATTGTGGATATGTTTAGCCGCTAGGTGGAAATGTCCCTCAGAGTTCAGGTATAGAGATAAGGATGATTCCTTCTAAGAAGACAGGTTACCCCCCTTTTTAGGTTTTAATGGATAGGTTTTTTCCCACTCCCTGGGCCAGACAGCCACTCATGGTAGAAAGAGGGGATTTGGGATTGATTCAGGAAGAATATGTGAGAAAGTTTATTGAAACTTTGGACAAAGTTGAAGGAAATGTTGCTGGCACTTTTTTCTTTTTTTTCACAGGAACCAACTTGTTTCCGTGATCGCTGTCACTAGGACCGCTGTTCTGACTGAGGATTCCAAGGCCTGGATCCATGCCAGCCATGTAAAAAGGGTGAACCAAGCCCCTAAGAAGCAAGACAAAGGCAAAGACACAGATACAGAAGAAGCAGCCAGAGAAGTCCTGAGAGATTGATCTGAACTACATGGAGTGCTTCGTCAGCCCTGGAAACTTCAACCCATCCAAAGAACTTGAACTGAATGAATCTATAGCAAATGACAAACAATTCCAAATCCCTCAACAAGCCAACCCAGGTGAAACCTTGCATCAAAGGTTCTATGGCCTTTGGGTGGCGTTGCTAATTATTAACTCTTTTATTTTTTTGATGGGCATAATACTGAACAGTTTGGCCCTTTATGTGTTCTGTTTTCAGACCAAAGTAAGGACACCCTCTGTTATTTACACCATTAACTTGGTAGTGACAGACCTCTTAGTGGGTCTCTCTCTACCAGCACGAATTGTTATGTATTACCGTAATGTAGAGACCTGTTATATCTGCTATTATGTTCACAGTTTTACGTATTCTGTGAACATGTACTGTAGTATTCTTTTCCTGACCTGCATCTGTGTTGATCGCTACCTGGCCATTGTGCAAGCCAGAGCCTCATGCAGATGGAGAAATCCCAGTTATGCCAAATGCATCTGTGTTTTGATTTGGATATTTGCTGTAATTGTAACTTTCATCATACTGACCACAACGATTAACCACAAACATTGTTGTTTTTTCCAGCTACTTATGCTGACAGGTTTTGAGTATTTTGTTCCCTTGGTGATTGTTGTTTTCTACACCCTGCGGATCATGTGGACTTTGTCCAAGTCAATACAAATGAACCAAAGCCGAGAGAGACGGGTGAAGGCGGTACAGCTCCTCATAATGGTGCTGGTCATCTTCACAGTCTGTTTCACTCCCATTCATGTTAGTCAAGTGGTTTTCTGTGTCCGCAGTGAGGTGTCTCGGGATGTCATCCTCATTGTGTACCATGTCACAGTAACTTTGAGTAGTTTTAATAGTTGTATGGATCCCATTGTTTATTGTTTTGTTACTAGCCATTTCCAATCCGCTAGGAATAGTATTTTCAGAGAACAACCGCCACCAGTTCCTTTTAACAGTCCCTGCCCCTGCCGTAGGCAGCTCGCCCTGGGGGCTAGGAGAATACAGGAGTAATGATGCAATCAAAAGATGGATTAGGCATTGAGACTGGTTCCCTTCTTTTTTCAGGAAAAAGAAACTAATATGTTCTGTCTAATTAGAGTGTACAAAGATAATATCACTGAGAAGGAATGTACTGATTTGGTTAAGAAAATTCCCTGTTACCAGATTATATAATTTACTTTTAAGTCTCTAAACCAGTATCAGGAAATTTTGCCTGATTTGAACATAGTAATGTTGTTACAGAATTTGTATTATATGGGTACAATTTAGCGGGAATGTAAATTGGGTTAATTACATTGGCTATGGTTAACAAAAGTTTGGTAGAACCATACTGTTTTGATATGTTATTAGCTGATAAAGGGAAAGTATGTAAAATGTTTAACTCCTGCGGTTGTACTCTTATTCCCCATAACACTGTTTCTGATGGAAGTATTATTAGAGCCCTTCACAACCTCCAAATATTGTTTGAAGAATTAGCTGAAAGCTCAGGAGTAGAAAATCCACTGGTCAGTTTATTTGAAACCTGGTTTGGTATATGGGGAACCCTGATTACCTACTAAGGGCCCCAGGTACCAACCTGTGACTAAGGTGTAAGGTCACGTGTGTGACCTAAGAGGGGGTTTGAAGGGATTAGCCCCTAAGTTTGATGTTCCACCATCTTGTTTCTCTTAGCCAAAGTCCTTCCATCTTAAGAATCAGCATCCATTTTAAAAGAATTGACTTTCTTGTTTTAAACGGTATTTTGTCAGGAGTTAAGAAGTTCCTCTTTTTCTTGTCCAGGTGCAACTTCCCCTTTTTCCCTTAACTAGCCTAAGACTGAAAGTCTGCAGTGAGCTACATCCTGTTGAAAGAGTATTAATAATTTTAAGCCAACGGTAAAAATGGAACTGTCTGCTTTCTGAGGTGTCCGAAAGTTCAAGCATTAACGTATATACTAATAATTAACATATATGCCAACTGATTGGGCATGAGTGACGTATGTAATATTCTAATTGGTTAAATGCATACCTGTCAATTGATTGGTTCTTATATTTCTATGCTTTGTTTTAAGTTTCATATATAAGTTTAAACACGGAAGAATAAATTCAGTTCATTCTGAGATACTACTTTGTGTCTGTCTGCCATTCCTTTGTGTCTCAGGTGAACTCCGGATCCGTGGGTAATTGTTAGTCAATGCCACGAGGCTGACGGAAGTCAGTGCAAGAAGGGAACGAGATTCAATTCCTTTCAATTACCGTTTAGCTCTCACCTGCATTAGACTGAGAGATCCAGGGATTGTTGGATATGTAGTTTCTTCAGAAAAATGCAGTTCCATACAATGCCATGTGGCATGCCTCATGTTTGAACACAAGCTCGAACTGTTGATATGTGGAATATGAACATTTACTCTACTATAGACTGCATACAGTACATGGCAACAAATGACACCATTAAACTACATTATCAATGCACATCCGTTGCAGGTGAAAGACGCAAGGTGCAAGTAGGAAGGTTTACAATTGAAGAATGCCATTTAACCACTTGCCTTCCAGAGGATTTACCCCCCCCCTTCCTGACCTGGCCATTTTTTTTGCGATATGGCGCTGCGTTACTTTAACTCACAATTGTGCAGTCACACAATTGTGTTGTACATAATTATATTTTTTTCCCCACAAATAGAGCTTTCTTTTGGTGCTATTTGATCATCACTGCATTTTTTATTTGTTTGGGCTATAAAAAAACCCATCAATTTTGAAAAAAAAACAATATTTTTGACTTTTTACTATAAAACATATCCAGTAAAAAATTTTAAAAATCAAATTTCATCATAAATTTAGACCAAAATATTTTCTGCTACATGTCTTTGCTAAAAACAAATCCCAATACATGTAAATTAATTGGTTTCCATGAAAGTTATAGCATCTACAAATGGAGATATATATATACTGGATTTTTTATTTACTTTTTTTTACACTAGTAATGGCGGCGATCAGCGACTTATAGCAGGACTGCAGCAGGCATTCTGACACTGAGTGGGAACTGACATCCCCAGTGACACTAATACAATGAAAAAGCACTGACACTGTACTAATGGCACTGGGCAGGAAGGGGTTAACATCTGGGGCAATCAAAGGGGTAACTGTGTGTTGTGTTATGCTTACACTGTCTGCTGTGTGTTTTGTATTACTAGGGAGACATGCTGCTTTCTGTCCAGCATGTCCATGCTGACAGGAGAGAGATCTGTTTTTATACATAGATCTCTCCCCTCAGTAACCAGTGATTGACATCCGCTGAAACCAATGGCAGCACGGGTCCAAGCACCAGCCCCCTACCTGGAACTGCAAAATCATGTTTATTTACGTGATTTTGCGCAGAGTGGCCACCCTGTAGCAGTATATCTGCTATAGGGCAGTAGGCAAGTGGTGGAAATGTATATTTGTAAACATGGAGCATCTACCGGTCTGCTTGAGCTGTACCACATCTATGGTTTTTGGAAGTAAACTGTTGAATTGAAGGGTAGCACAACTTTGTACATATGCAGTGGTACAGCCATACTACTACATTTTAAAGTACAGCAATACGCTTATAAATATGCATTACATAAAACTGATTGGCAGTTGAGGAGTTGTAAAAAAAAATATCGCAGGTGAGAGACAATTTGTGACTCACATGAGTCACATGACTGTCTCAACTCAACTGTCAAGCAGAGAGCACTCCATGGTGTATTATAGGCTAGACACTGCAGCCTGCATTGTATGAGCAGGCTGTAAAATGCGGGCTGAGATGTGTATAGGCCTATGAAATACAAACAAGAGCAGATGACAATATCTGTTTTTTTGTTATAAATTGGCCCCTTGGTGTTAACAGGGAGTTGAGCTTGTTTGCTGAACTGAACAGAGGTGAAGGCCCTGCATTCAACATGCATCTGGCATCCAGCATACAGGGGCTCACCAGAGACATGGAAGTGAATTTCCGAGACACCTATATTTGCAGGCTTCACAAGCAATCTGTAATTTTTGTTTTTTTTAATCCAACAAGGAGTGTATAGAAAGTTAAGATCACTGTTGACTGTCTCTTGTGATACAAAGTCAACATTGTTTCAAAGCTATATAAATAGTTTCATAGTTAGTCAGGTTGATGAAAAAAAAAAAAATCCTCCCAGTTGCATCAACTGGTGTGGGTATTGGGTAGTGTATATGGAGGTTTTCTATTTGAGTGTGTTGTGTTTTTTATTTTTCTGTTGGTTGAACTGGATGGACTTTTTTTTTCAACTAGATTAACTATATAACTAGTTCAACCAATAGAAAACCTAATTAGAAAACCTCCTGTATGAGGATCTCTATACCCAGAAATTATCCAGAGGAAGGCAACAAGCCCTGTAACGCATGGTCCAATTTGCTCCAGTAGGGAAAAAAAAAAACCCTTCCCAATCCAGAAGGCAATCGGATATTCCCTGGATCAGCTGTCCCTGGTTTTACCTATAAATGTTAATTTTCTGTTAGATTTTTGTGCCTTTAGGAATACATCCACTTCCCCATTATCCCTTTTGCTTGATGTAATACTTTAGCATAGTGTATGGAGCTCTAAAAATCAAGAAACCTTTCAAAAATAGAGGTTTACATCATGTAAAGCTGGATACACACAGGCCAAAAATCAGCTGATTCTGCAGCAACCTGCTGACATTGGGCCCATGTGTATAGCTGTATGTCTCTCACAACTGGCTTCTGTCAAACGGACATGCTGAAAAACCAGCATCCAATCAGCGCTTGCAGCCAAGGGCTGTAATTTTTTTGGGGGGAGGGGTGTACTTTTGTCAGAAACGCAATAGCACAGCAGGAGAGATCACTGCATCAACGCCACAGGTTAAACGGAGAAAAAAAATGCGTGTACCCAACTTTAGCTGGAAATTATTTATAGATAAGTCTACATACATTGGTGTATAATCAGGAACTTTAACATTGTAAATGTGCTGAGTAAGCAGTACAAAAAAAATTAACCAAACAAAGGTGAACTAATTTAGGAAAGATTGCATATGTTTTCACTTGTCAAGGCCAGTTTAAAGCAGTGTTCCAGTCGTTTTTGTGTTTATTAAAAGTCAGCAGCTAAAAAAACTGTAGGTGCTGATTTTTAATAAACACACTCTCACTTGTCCTAGGATCCAGTCCCAGGATACAGCAATGTGCTCACCCGCGCTGTCCCTTCTCTCACTCTTCTCTCCCTGGTGCCGGCATCTTCAATGTGGGCACCTGGCTGTGACAGCTTGCGAATTCACAGCCGGGTGCCCACTGTGCAAAAGAGAGTAGCGATGCACTTTGTGAATGGTCTCGTAGTCTTTTGGGACCTGTCACATGTCCTCAAAGACTACGGGGAGGAAGGGGGAGGACAACGTCCACTTCTGATTGCCTTAGGCGATCGCACCGGATGTGGGAGCGGGTACCTGTCAAATCTGGGTATCCGCTTCCCAGAGGTGCCAATCCTTAATGGGGAGCAGGGGAAAAAGCCTTGAAGTGGAAATTCCCCTTTTGGGTGAAACTCTGCTTTAATTGCCTCTCTAGCAGTTAAACGTAATTTGTGTATATTAGTTTGTATGTGTGAGATTCCAGACTGAGGGAGGAATAGTGCTACCTATAAAATAATAAACAAACCTGATAATTTGATCCCAGATTCTATTAACTCTCAACAGTGAAACATACTTCTTCTTTTCTCTTAGTTGGAAAGAAGCAATAACCAGTACTTTCAGTCTGAAAGCACCCCAGTCTAAGGCTTGGTTCACAATTACTGCATGTTGGGGAAGCAGAGCCAGCTGCCGGGGTCATGTGCATGCTGTGGCCGCAGCTGGAAGTATACCCCCAGGTGAATGGGACCGAGCTGCAACCATTCCACAACTGCTTGCATTGCACGTGGTTGCGGTTCGGTGATACTGCATTTAGGGGTTTTTAGGAGGTTACATATCACCTCTTCACTACTTGTCAAATGCCTCTGAAAATGATCTGAGCATTGATTACTTTTCAGAGGAGTGGCAGTCCTTGCTGATATTTTGAATGAGCCCTAAAAAACTGTTCTGATTGTACAGGATTAGGGATCAAGATCAAATGTAACATACATACTGTTAGGTCCATATATATTTGGACACAGGAACAATTTCAGTTTTTTCAGGTATTGACCAAAACATATTCAAGCTATAGTTCTATAATGGATATGGGCTGAAAGTGCACACTCTCAGCTTTAATGTGAGGGTATGTACATCCAAATTGGAAGAAGGGTTTAGGAATTACAGCTCTTAAGAGTAGCCATCCCCCCATTTTCAAGGGACCAAAAGTAATTGGATCAAAAGCTGTTTCATGGCCAGGTGTGGGCTTCTTCATTATTTCTCCATAAGTTAAGCAGGTAAAAGGTCTGGGGTTGATTCTAAGTGTGGTATTTCCATTTGGAATCTATTGCTGTGAACCTACTTCATGCGTTCAAAGGAGCTGTCCATGCAAGTGAAACAGGCCATTGTAAGGCTTCAAAAATTAAACCAATCCATCAGAGAGATAGCAGCAACATTAAGAGTGGCCAAATCAACAGTTTGGTACATTCTGAGGAAAGAAGGACACACTGGTGAGCTTAGCAACATAAAAAGTCATGGATATCCACGAAAGACAACAGTGGTGGATGATCGCAGGATCCTATCTATAGTAAAGAAACACCCATTCACAACCTCCAGACAAGTGAAGGACACTCTCCAGGAGCTGGGCGTATAATTGTCAAAGTCTACAATCAAGAGAAGAGGGTTCACCACAAGGTCCAAACCATTCATAAGCCTGAAGAATAGAAAAGCTAGATTAGACTTTGCCAAAAAACATCTAAAAAGCCTGACCAGTTCTGGAAAAGCATTCTTTGGATGGATGAAACTAAGATTAATCTGTTCCAGAATGACAGGAAGAAAAAAGTGTGGAGAAGGCTTGGAACAGCTCATGATCCAAAGCACACAACGTCATCTGTAAAACATGCTGGAGGCAGTGTGATGGCATGGGCATGCATGGCTTCCAGTGACACTGGGTCATTGGTGTTTATTGATGATGTGGCAGAAGACAGAAGCAGCTGGATGAATTTTGCAGTGTTTACAGATATACTGTCAGCCCAGATTCAGCCAAATGCAGCAAAGTCGATTGGACGGTGCTTCACAGTACAGATGGACAATGATCCGAAACACACTGCAAAAGCAACCAGGAGCTTTTGAAGGAAAAGAAGTAGAATATTCTGCAATAGCCGAGCCAATCACCTGATCTCAACACAACTGAGCATGCATTTTGTAGCTGGCTAGCTAAGACCGGTCCTAGGTTGCTAATATGGTTCACATATATGTGTATACCAAACCTGCCAATAACCTCAGTACAGTGTATATGTGCATATGTAAAGCTAAAAGCAGATTTATTGCTGTAAATTATGTCTTTGAATGTTATATGACATTTATATATTCATTGTGTTAGCAGAAGCAGAAAAGGAAAATATGCCTTTAAGAGTCAGTATAGAGCTGAGCCAATCAGAGCCAGCCTCACACTGTACAGAGCCTTAACCAATCCCAGCCAGTTTCACATTTGTGCCTGTGTAAAACTCCCTGCTAGATTGTTCTAGAGACACTTGCTCACCAGACAGAAGAGGAAACAGACAAAGTTCCGGTCAGAGAAGCTCCATGGAAGCAGAGAAGGCCAAATAGGTATTTAATGCACTTGTGTGTCCCTCTGTTGTTTAGCAGTGCAAGTGGGTCTGTATGTAAAATTTGTTATATGTGTTTACTTGTAGTTCCACCGAAATAATCTAACGAGATAAGTAATCGAACCTATCAAATCTACCAAGATAAGCTATCTAATCAACCCAGTGTAAAGTAAATACGAATCAAGTCACTGTAGAGTAATCGAAATATACAGAACAAAATAAGTTATTGATATAATCCACAGAATGAAACCACTGTAATATGAAAGAAATAGGCTACTGTAAGATAAATGAAACAAGCCATTGTAAGCAGCGTTATATGAAGAATATTGAAGTTATTAAAGAAGTTAACTAAAGCATTCGGTGTGCTCTTTAAACCTACTGCATCCATAGAGCGGCATTGGAGGAATTACAGCGTAAAGTCAATCTAGTCAAACAAAAGAATCAGCAATTGCATAGTTTTTCTAATGCCACAGCGCACAAGGCACTGCATAGTGCTGCGCCTGCCACACATTTCACTTGCTGAAGGCAAAAATAAGGCAGAAAGACGCACAAAGAACAACTGAAGACATCTGCAGTTAGAACCTGGCAAAGCATCAGAAAGGAGGAAACCCAGTCTTTGGTAATGTCCATAGGTTTCAGACATCAGGAAGTTATTGCCAGTAAAGGCTTCTCAACAAAATATTTAAAATGAACATTTTATTTATGATTATATTCAATTGTCCAATTACTTTTGGTCCCTTGAAAAAGGGGGGATGGCTACTCTTAAGAGCTGTAATTCCTAAATTTGGATGTATCGTATTTTTTGCTCCATAAGACACACCTGACCATAAGACGCACCTAGGTTTTAGAGGCAGAAAACAAGATAAAAAATATTCTGAACCAATGGACTGCAGACATAGTACAGGAGATGACCAGAGACTGCAGACATAGTACAAGAGATGACCAGAGACTACGGACACAGTACAGGAGATGACCAGAGACTGCGGACACAGTAGAGGAGATTACCAGAGACTGCGGACACGGTACAGGAGATGACCAGAGACTGCGGACAGTACAAGAGATGACCAGAGACTGCGGACAGTACAGGAGATGACCAGAGACTGCGGACAGTACAGGAGATGACCAGAGACTGCGGACAGTGCAGGAGATGACCAAGAGACTGCGGACAGTGCAGGGGATGACCAGAGACTGCGGACAGTACAGGAGATGACCAGAGACTGCGGACAGTACAGGAGATGACCAGAGACTGCGGACAGTACAGGGGATGACCAGAGACTGCGGACAGTACAGGGGATGACCAAGACACTGCGGACATAGTACAGGGGATGATCAAGACACTGCGGACATAGTACTGGGGATGACCAAGAGACTGTGGACAGTGCAGGGGATGACCAAGAGACTGCGGACAGTGCAGGGGATGACCAAGAGACTGCGGACAGTGCAGGGGATGACCAGAGACTGCGGACAGTGCAGGGGATGACCAGAGACTGCGGACAGTGCAGGGGATGACCAGAGACTGCGGACAGTGCAGGGGATGACCAGAGACTGCGGACAGTGCAGGGGATGACCAGAGACTGCGGACAGTGCAGGAGATGACTGCTGACCTTTGCAGAGGGAGGGGGAGCGGGTACCTGAATTTGACAGGTACCCGTTCCCACTTCCACGGAGTTGTCCTCCCTTTAGTGTGGGCACCCGGCTGACAGTCGGGTGCCCAGTGCGCATGCACGAGAAGCGCTGCGCTTTGTAATTTGTCCGCCGTCTTCTGGGACCTGTCGTGTCCCAGAAGATGCCGTACCATTCACATAGTGCAGCGCTACTCGCACATGCGCACTGGGTACCTGGCTGTCAAGCCGAGAGCCCACGCTAAAGAAGCCGGCGCGGGAAGACTGCGCAGTGATGGATCGAGGAACAGGTAAGGTCCTGCTGCAGAGCTGAGCGGCCGGCCCGGTATTCTGACACGGCGGCGGTGGAAATACCGGAACGGCCGCTCCATATTCGCTCCATAATACGCACTGACATTTTCCTCCCTTTTTTGGGGGAAAAAAGTGCGTCTTATGGAGCGAAAAATATGGTACATACCCTCAAATTAAAGCTGGGTGTATGCACTTTCAGCCCATATGCATTATATAACTATAGCTTGAATATGTTTTGGTAAATACCTGAAAAAAGTAAAATTGTGCCTGTGTCCAAATATATATGGACCTAACTGTATATACATACATACACACACTCAACCAAATTTTTGAAAAATTGCAGTATTATACCTGCACTCCCACTGCCAAGTAAGGGGAAGGCAGAGAGCTCAAGACTGGGGAAGTTGGCTCCCCATTCCACTGCTTTCACTTTCCTGACAGCAATTCACTGTCCTGACTAAGCTCTCGATTTGCCAATATACAGTTCGGTGGAGGAGTAGGAGCTCGGTATCTTATAAATGTCTTTCTCTATCAGGTTACCATGGTACTCCTGATGAACTCATGCAACACCCTGGTTGAGAGAGGCTGCTTTAGGCAAAGGTGGAGTTTTGGCAAGTCAGAATGAAGCTTATACATTTGGCTAATGGATACTGAACAGGAACTCTTAAGCACAGCTTATTCCATTGGAGGTCAGGCCACACTCCCAACATACAGTATATGCAGTTTTTAGTTTTTAGCAGTGTTGTAACTTTAGACACTTTTTAGTATTGGACAGGTTCACTTTATTAACAGCAAGGCAAGCTCCTGTTGGTTAATGGGAAGAAAGCTTTTATTCCTTAGTTTAAATATGTTCATCTATGACATACTGAGATAAGGAAATCCCCTTATACCTGCTATAAAAAAAGAAAGTGTGCATAGCATTCCCACTTTTTCATAGAAGAATAAATTAGACTTTACCTTTAAGAAATCTGGAACAACCTGACCCTGAACAAGAATCCTCAAGGTCAAATATTATTTTTGTGTGCTTGTTTTAGATAAGACACAAAGCATTCAAGCAAGTGGGTAAACATGACAGCCAGTAAACTCACATTTACACAATGAGATGTGGCAATGGCAGCCTTCATGTCTCTCCAAGGAAAGGTTTTTCTTAGAGATCACAGGAGTGCAGTTTGTTCTACACTCCTATGACCCATTTTTAGCCAACAATGGGCTAAAGCCTGCTGTCAGCTGAAGTCACTCAGCCAGTTCAGGCTCTTAAAAGATCCTAACCATATGGTCCAGATGCCTGGACTGGCAGCTGGCTCAGCCTCTCAATCAGGCGCAGAGAGCCTGAGCCAGCTTCTACTGCCCCCTCCCAGTCCATAGCTCCAGTGAGCACTGGAGGGGCAGAGCAGAGAGCCAGTGATTGACAGTCATGGTCTCCCTGCTCACTGAAGACTGAGAGCTAAATGATCAGTGGTCTTTGATCGCTCAGTTCTCTGTCCTAGAGACGGCAGGGGACAGATGCATAAGACTGATGCTGCATCCACCTAGGTGAGTATAATTTCTTTTGCTTTTTGTTTCTTTTTTTAAAAACCCATATTTATCTTTTAATATTGATCTGTGTAACAAAAATAGCCTATGTGCCTTTGTCTAGATGCAGTCTGTGCAGGAAACACAATGCTTGTCAGCTTGTGAGTAACAGAAAAAAAGATCTCTGCAAAATGACTTAAATTGGCTACAATAAAAACAAGAACTAGTTCTCTACATGAGTATACATGTGCCATGGTGTTAATGGTATGTTTATGAAGTGTTTATTTTGTGCAGTATTTTGCTTACAACAAACAAATATTTGGCCTAATATCCAAAAAACTAAATTGTAGTCTTGTCACAAAATAGAACATGTTCAAGCTACCTTCAAGTCTACCATGCGACTTTCAGCAAACTCTGGGCAAGATGTTGGGTTACTTTTAATTAACAGTTGCTTTCTTTTGCCACTTTCTCATAAATGCCTTTGGTGAAGAACCTGGGTAATTGTTGTATGCATAGTCTCCACAATCTCAGCAACTATGACATGTAAATCCTTCAGAGTGGTCAAAGGTCCCTTGGTGATTCCCTCATTGTGGTCAAAGGTCATTTGGTGGATTACCTGTTCTATGCAGATTTACAGCTGTGTCATACTCCTTCCTTTTTTTAATGATTGACTGTATTATATGGGATATTCAATGATCTTCCATAAGAAATTCAATGACTTGGACATGTCTTGTATCAATCCACTTACTTTTCAACCACCTTGATTGATGATGATTGTTTTTATGTCTTGATAGTGTAGATGATACTCCAAGGGCATGACTGCAAGTCAATGAGTTTGGGGGCTTTCAATTATAATTCAACCTTTCCAATCCTCATTGTAGTAAAACATCTACCATTCTAGTGAATATGAGGTCTTTTTGGCTGGGAGAGGTTAGAGAAGTACGTTTTGAGTAGTGTAAGGGTACAGTAAGCAAGTCTGAGGCAGCCATGCTTCCAAATAAATTAGGCTGTGAGATCTATTGTGGATCTGAAATAAGTACAAGAATCATGGATGGATGTCATGGGTCAGTAATTAGCACAACGGTCTTTATCAGCTTTGGCGATTTAAAGGCTAAGTTCACCTTTAAAATAAATAAATATGTGCACGTGATTTTTCAGGTACAAAAAAAAGGCGCATTTATTATTTTTTTTTTGTATTGCAGCCTGTAGAGCATTGCACCCATTATCAGTGGATCACAGGTGCAATGTCAGGCTCCTACAGAAATTCAGTACAGCTGTCTGACCATCCCTCGGGCAGACAGTTATTGAGGTGCAGGAAGAGTCAATGAAAAATGAGGGTGCTGATCAGCCCCCTTGTTGTTCATTGAGAACTACAAGTGATCTTTTACAGTGGCAGATAGGACTTGTAGTTCATTCATTCACAGATCTTTGTGCATAAATGATGCAACTGCATGGGCAGAGCCCCTCTCCCAGAAGGATCAGGTCCCTGTGGAATGAAAAAACAAACCAGGAAGATGCAGATTTTGGTTTAGGAAGTATATACTGTAGATGCAATGGTAAAGGTTTTGGAGATCCATATGGAGATCTTGATGGTCAGTGTTCTTATGAGGGGACTTGGAAACTGTAGCAGGGTGTGAGCTGGATCGTGCCTGGGGGTTCCAAGTTGTGTTTGATATGGAATGTAGGTACTTAGAGAGGGAGGAGGGTTGGGGAGATCAGATGGTGGATAATAAATACCCAGTGTGGAAGACCATCATAATATGCATATCACACATTTACAGTATATTAATGCCAGTATTGTCAAAACATGACAGTTAGTACCATCCTGGAATGCACCAGGAGTTGAAAGGAGTCACTAGTATGTTTATGGGGAGTGGCAGCGGGCTTCACCGCTCTCTGCAAAATTAAATGTTCAATAATAAATATTCAGTATATGTGGGCTAAGAATGTCTGAATAAGGCCCGATGAGCTAGGTGCTTGGTAGACCTTACAGTATGGCCAGTTCACCATGAAGAGAACATATAAAAGTTGCAGTGTTGATCATATGCAGGCAGAAATTGAAATAAATAGTGTGAATTTTACTTACAATAACCTTCAATGGTATGAATGGTGAATAATGTTGGTCTATGGTCCATGGTTTATAGTTTTAAAATATCAACTTTATATGCATTGAAATTTATTTTTCCCAATTATTATTTTTTTTTTAATAGCTAATATTGCAGACTTGGAAAAGCTATGTGTTACCTTTTATTAGAATCTCTCTTGCTTGGGCCCATTCTGATCTTCCATCAGATGTCAATAATCCAATTGGTGGAAGTCTCTCATCTTCATTTTCTGCCATCCTAACTATTTTCCTGAGTTGAGTAAACAGATCTCCTTCACTGAGACGGCGAAAATTGATGACAACATCTAATACAAAGAACTGCAAAATAGATGACAAATGCATCAGGTATATGGCAAGTCATGACAGTTTTGTAATGTCAATTTGCCGACTGCAGTTCAGTTACTTTGTATAAATGCAAAAATGTTTGTTTTAGTCATTTTAGCTACCAAATCATAAAAGTAATTAATAACAACACTGATGAAATATATGGTCTACAAGTTGTACATCCTTTTTGTTGTTTAGTGACCACATACATCTACTGTACAAGGCAACAAGCCAAGTATAGTTAAAGTGCCATTAAATAATTTGTTTTGCTTGTATTCCTTGAAAATTATGATTTATTCCTGTGTGGTGAATTTTTCCATCATTTAACTATGTCTTAGTATTAAATATCTGGTTGATACTGCCACTTCTGACACTTTCCTATTGTGAGCGACAATGATAAAGTAGCTCATTCTCTGGCTGTTGTGTTGTCACTCTGTGTGCACGCTCCAAATCTTCCGTTAGAAAGCCAGTGACTTTCCTATCTGGCCTCTGGAAGCTGCCCCACATGACTCATCAGCTTGAGGGGCAGCTCCAGTAGACTGACCGCTCTCTGATCCTCTTTACCCCACTTTCAGGGATGAATGATGGAAGCTGCTTCTTCCTTTACACCCACCCCACATGATACACATGCATAGGCTTGCAGGGCAGTCAAGTGTAAGACTGTTGGTTAGTAGAAATAAAAATTATAAACTGAAAAAAGACACAGGTCCATCCAGTTTAACCTATGTGTTTGATTTTTATTGTCCATCAATTTCCATAGCCCTGTATATTCTGGTTCCTGAGGAAGACAATTAACATTTTTTAGAAATTGTTAACACTCTCCGCTAGTACCATACCTGGGGAAGGGAGTTCTACATTTTTACTACTCTAACAGTAAAAAACCCTTTCCTCAATCTAAACCTCATTTTTTTCTGACCTCAAATTGTGGCTACATGTCATCTTCAGCGATTTTAGAGTAAAAAGTTTATCACAGTTACTGAAGTCCCCTTCGATATATTTGTACAGTGTAATCATCCTCTCTTAAGCGCCTCTTCTCCAGAGTGAATAACTGTAATTTATGTAATCTATCCTCATAGCTTAGGCCCTCCATCCCCTTTATTTATTTTGCTACCCTTAGCCAAACTCTTTCTAATTCAACATAATTCAACAATGTCTTTCCAAAACTGAACTGTGTATTAAAAATGAGGCCAAACCTGTGTTTTGTCAAGATAATTATTGATTTGTCTCTTGAGTGTATGCTCTTTTTAGTGTGAGTGTTTTTCTAGCTTTGTCAGCTGTGGCTTGGCATTGCATACTATTGATAAGCCTGTGATCTTCAAGCACCCCAGATCCTTTTCCATCACTGATTATCCCAGGAGAGCCCTATTATTGGCACCCAAGTGCATAACTTTACATTTCTCAATATTCAACCTCATGTATGCAAAGTTTGAATTCTGTAGTCATTAGATTTCACCTTGTATCTGACTATTGAATCAAAAAATGTATAATGTGTCCTCAGGATCAAAAAAAAAAAAAAAAAAAAAATTAGACAAGGGAGCTGTTATGCATTTATATAGGAAAAGAAAAGCATAAAAACCAGGCTAAAGCTCAACTTTCATATATAAATACTGTTGGCTATCCTTAAAAGAGAAAATGGCTCAACACACATGAATGGCAAAATTAAAACTTGGCATTGCATACTATTGATAAGCCTGTGATCTTCAAGCACCCCAGATCCTTTTCCATCACTGATTATCCCAGGAGAGCCCTATTATTGGCACCCAAGTGCATAACTTTACATTTCTCAATATTCAACCTCATGTATGCAAAGTTTGAATTCTGTAGTCATTAGATTTCACCTTGTATCTGACTATTGAATCAAAAAATGTATAATGTGTCCTCAGGATCAAAAAAAAAAAAAAAATTAGACAAGGGAGCTGTTATGCATTTATATAGGAAAAGAAAAGCATAAAAACCAGGCTAAAGCTCAACTTTCATATATAAATACTGTTGGCTATCCTTAAAAGAGAAAATGGCTCAACACACATGAATGGCAAAATTAAAACTCTTTACAAAGGCTTTACAAAAAAAACCTACTCCACCCCCCAAAGAAAAAAGGGAATAAAACCATAATTGGCCAATTGTTAAAAAAGGAAAAAAATAAAAAACCTTTCTCCATAGCAGCTGCGGGAAAAATCTGAAGCATCACTTCCCGATGAAGGACGCATACATTAGACCCAAATTATAAATTATATACATTGATCTAGAAAAAGATGTAATATATAGCTTATATGTAACTGGACCTCCTCCTCCATGTGGATATCCTAGAGTCCATCCATTTTGTGGCTAGACAAACATTGAGTCTGTCAGACCTTAAATGAGATATTAAAGCCACATGCAAAAAACTCTGCATCCAATGTATTCTTGGAGAGTTCCCAAACAGAATGATATATGTACATATCTGTGATCCCATTTATATCATGCCATGCCAATACAAAGACTAGCGTATCCACAGCTAGTCAGCTGTAACTCTCCCTCAGTCCCGAGCACAGATCTCCTTTCCTCCTCCCTCCACTGTAGTTGGTTTCTAGGACCATTGGTGTACCTGTTACTCTTTTCTGAAAGGTAGGGGGGACTCTGCTGCGCACACATGGATATAAGAGGGGACTATGATGTGCTCTCCTAGGTATTGGTAGGGACACTGCTGGACAGTCCTAAATGTAAGGGGGGAGCTCTGCTAGGCATTCATGGATGCAAGGGGGGACTTGTTCATGCATTACATTTTATGCTTATTTATACTTAATTTTTTCAATCCACAAATATTTGTAGAATATACCATGTGGTTCTCATACTGAAAACATTTTGGAGATCCCTGATCCAAACTATGTAAGCAATATCCCCAATACTGGCTTATTGTATCTTGTGTGATATGTGCAGGTTACTATCGTGGTAAATGCTAGGCTTTTCCTCTTGATGTCAGAGATGCACCTCTGATGATTGGTGGCCTGATGACTGGTGGAGAAATAATCGAGCCGCAGCAGGAGAGGTTCAGAATGCACGGATCCAGAAGTTGAATGTACAGTATGTAGAAAAAATTACAATATGCTTGTCTGCAGCTCTTCAGGTACAATTTTCCCTCAGCAAATAGAACAATGAATGGCATAGTTTTTACTGTGAGCCCATAGAGCCTGCATATTAATTAATTTTGGGTGTTTATTAAATATAGAGCTCAAATTCATTGAATTGCAAACTGAGTAGTTCAACAGCCATTTGTTCAGTGGTCTATATAATGTCATAATAAAATACCTGGTTGTTACAAGCAACAATTATATGCTCTGGTTCTGGCATGACACTGCTTTCTTGTGCCACTAATGTATCTTTGGTGCCACCTGGAAGACGGTAAGATGAGAAGAGTCCATAGTACTGCTTCATACACATAGGCTGACCAGATAACTGACCACGAGCGTAGTCCTTTGGCAAAGCATGCCTGCAGTAACAGGAAAGATAAAAAAAAAACACTGATTACTTATTACAAATTTAATGCAATACTAACTTTTTATATAACTAAATACTTGAGGTTATAAACATACTACTGATGTCTTGCTGATTCTGCTCACGCTCCTAAAACAATTCCATGTCTTGTGCATCCTGCCACTCGGTTAAATTTGCTAATAGTTACGTATGTCATTGCCTTATGCAGACCTATTATTTTAGTTAAACCCAGTGGTATCTTTCCTGCATTCATTTATGCTGTTTTCGTTTTTCCTGCTGTTGCCTCTCCTGTATCCAATCTTGCTGTTTCTGTTCGAATTGTACCTTCGCCCTTGTATCTGGTCTTCCTACATGCAGCCTTACTGGTTGTATCGATCTTGAATCCAGCCTCACGGTTCCTGTTATTACTACTACTAATTTTTACTCACTAATATCCACTTGAATAACCTGCTTGCAGTTACGTTTGTTCCTGTTTCCTGTTATATGGTGGCCTGTCCGTCAGCTGTTGCTAAAGGATAATACAGGTTGATCAGCCGGGGGTTAATGGGTACTGGTCACTCTTAGATTCTGTGTGCTAGAGAGAACTTTCATGTACCACTGGTAACCTTTCTGTCTCCTGTGTTTTTTTGTTTTTTTTGTTTTTTTGTGTAAAGATATTATATTTTGTAATGTGTCATAGTAAATCTTGTAAAATACACTTCCTATAGTGTTCCTATGCCCATGAGTATCAGAATGGTGTGGAAATATTTACATTTATTTCTGCATGTGGCCATCCACCTCATCAGATCTTATCTGAGAGAGACGAAATTAGGATAAAGTCTAAACATTTTTCTCTCATGATGTATTATCATTAATGAGCTGTTCTAGTTGATCCTGCTTAGCTGTCAGTCTGCTTGAAAAAAATCAACCTTTGCATAAGGATATCAAGTACTTGGCTTATTTGCATTTCAGGCTTAAAGTGTTACTAAACCAAGGACCCTGCATTCACTATATCCGGTCTCCCACAGTACACAGAACATGGAAATGCAATTATTTTAGTAAATATAAGCTGCTAAACACATTTTCTCACCAGCAGTATATAGCAGTCTTGTGAATTCTATGATTGTCCGGCCAAGCACTGGTTAAAGCTTGGAGGAGGATTTTTCTGATTATCCTATGAAGCTGCATGACCCCTGACCCTCTCTCTGGACAGTGCTGATTGGTCCTGTGCGGATCACAAGCACTCTCCCAAGAAACAAAAAAAACCTGTCACGGTGTGGCCGCTGTCCCTGCTCGCTCCCCCCTCGCCGCACCCTTTCATCCTGCACACAGCCTTTGAAGCAGGCTGTGCGGGATGGGGGGAGGGGACCCCTGCGGCAGGATCACGGCCCCCCGGCAATCTAGCCGGAGGAGCTGTGACCCCCCCCAGGAGACCCCGGCGGGGTGCCGTCGGCAGGTCTCCACGCGCCCCCAATGGACGCAGCTCGGTCACAGGGCTTCCCGCGCTCTGCGCCCACCAGTGACAAAGGCCGCGCTCATGAGAGCATGGCCCGAGTCAAGGGGGCATGCCTCGTTGCCCCGGCAATGTGGCGCTGGGCCGGCCATCCTGAATGGCTTTAAAAGGCCGGCGAGGGACCAGGCCGGTCTCCTCCTCCTGTGTCTTCAGTTTCCGCCGCAGCTGTTCCGTTGGGAGGTCCGGAAACCGGACCTCCGCAGCCATCCCTGCTGGGCACTCTGCAAGAGACCCCCCCCCCAAAGGTCAGAACCATTACCTGCTGCCACTCTGCTAATACTCCAGGGCTGGGAGTGTCCCTGGTAGCTGTCCGTGTGTGTGCTCGTTCCTGCTTGGGTCAGGGTGCTGTGCGGGGTCTGTGCTGAGGCCATGCCCCACAGCCAAGACGCTGCCGAGCCCCTGCAAGCCTGCTGTGCCCCTACCTGCTGAAGCCTGCTGTGTCTTTACCGGCTGATCGCTGGGTCCCTGGGAAGCCGCCGCTGTCTGCTGATCACTGGGTCTCTGGGAAGCCGCCCATGTCTGCTGGTCGCTGGGTCCCTGGGAAGCCGCCCCTGTCTGCTGGTCGCTGGGTCCCTGGGAAGCCGCCCCTGTCTGCTGATTGCTGCTGTCCCTGGAAAGCTGGCTACTGTGAGGGCCCCTGTCTACTGATCACTGCTGTCCCTGGAAAGCTGGCTGCTGTGTGGGCCCCTGTCTACTGACCACTGCTGTCCCTGGAAAGCTGGCCGTTGGGAAGGCCCCTGCCTGCTGAACGCTGCTGTCCCTGGAAAGCTGGCAGCTGTGAGGATCTCGGTTCGCTGACCGCTGTTGTCCCTAGAAAGCTGTGTGGGAGCTGTGCTGAGGTCAGACCCCATAGTCAAGGTCCCGCTGAGTCCCCTTGAGCCTGATGTTGTCCCTAGAAAGCTGTGTGGGAGCTGTGCTGAGGCCAGACTCCACAGCCAAGGTCCCGCTGAGTCCCCGTGAGCCCGCTTACCGTGATTGTCCCTACAAGCCGCATGTTGCGGAGTGCCATGAACTGCCCCTGATTGAGTGCCTTCCATAGTTCAATAAAGCTTTGTGTGTTTACCATCTTCTTTGTGTGTTCTGTCCTGCCTACTCTTCCGTCACAAACCTCTCTAGCAATACCCACTAAACTGAGCATGTGCAGAGTGACTCCTAGTGCTCTGTACTATCAGCAGATGGATTGGGGACAGTAAAAGAAGGAGGATCAGAGAAGACGGGATCAAACAGCCTTTTTACACAGTGGAGGATTAACCCCCTTAGGTTCCACAGTGAGTATAACAAGCATGCTTTACTGACTGAGTCAGACTGATTTCACTGTTGTGGGTTTAGTAACACTTTAAGTTTACATACAGGCAGTTGTAAAAAGCACATTTGAAAATGTTTTTGCTTATGGATTTAAATTCTTGTGCATTGTTTTCCAAGTGGACATGCACACAAATAATAACGTAAACGCGCACTGCATATGCACTTAAATATGTAAACGCATGTACACACGTGATAGATGCAAAAAATGAATTCTGGTATTGAAAAAAAAACCAGGAGGATATAGAACTGTTCTATACAATTTACACATTTGTAAAAGATCTAAAAACAAGCATTTTACTGATTGCTTTGCTAAAAAACCATACCTACTGTTTATGATAAATGATATTTTTACAGTTATGTGAATGTCACCTTAAAGGTTCTATTCAGTAATTTTTTTTATTGATCATTTATAAAAAATAAATATACATCATGTTTATTGATTTGGAAGTAGAAAAATCCTCTTTACTCTGAGATTTCATGTCACATGGGAGCTCTTGCCACGTGTTAAACAACTTGTAAGTCTAGAATTCTTTCCTGCTCACTTCACTGATATTTGTACTTTACATTTCAGAGATGCATATTTTCTCATGCTGTTCTTACATAAATTATACTGGCCCTTCATCCATCACTTGTTCGTCCCCTCTAGAGAAACTAGCCATCTGTTACACAGGCACATCAGGGGTGCCACTACATCTGAGTACAACTTATTTGGTCGCTCCACTGTAAAATTAGGGTTCATGCCTGGCCTCCTGTAATGTGTGAAGTATACAAATACAATGTGAATACAATTACGTTTGTGTGATGTTTTTTTCTAAGTCCAAAAATAATAGTTGGAGCCTTGACAAGATCCTTTGTAGTCTACATGTTGAAAGTTTGGAATATTAATGTACAGTTCCTGTAACCTTAGATGAGGGTGTTTCTGTATTCCGCACACCCTACTAGTCAACCCCTGTATCTCTCATATCTGTGGCATACTTCAGCTACTAATCTTTAAGTGGGGTACACACTATGAGAAAATTGGATGAACGATCGGCTAATTTTCCACAAAGGTGCGTATCATGATGTAACCAACAGTGGTATTAACTAGAGATGAGCGAATCGAAGTATCCGAAGTGGAATTCGAGTCGAATATCGGAAAAATTTCGATTCGTGCCGAATCCGAAAAACAGCCTAATTCGGACGCGCGAATCGAAATTTTTCCGAAAATGGCGGCTGACATGTGCGGCGATGGAGCGGGGATGTCGGGGAAGGCGCGCAGACAAGGCGCGCTGCCCCATAATGCATTCCTCAACGACATGTGATCGCATCAGCCAATCAGCAGCCAGCCAGCCAGCACTGTGTAATGGTCGAGGTATATATAGCGGCCATTTTGGAAATCTTCATTTGCCTGCAGTCATTGAACAGAGGCAGACCGCTCTGTACTAGGGACAGGGACAGAGTTAGGGCCACAGAAACGAGAATTGGGGACAGAGAGAAGTTACTTAGGGACAGAGAACCATTACTCAGGGACACAGACTTGTTAATGAGGGCCACAGAATCGTTATTTAGGGACAAAGAAACGCTAGTTAGGGCCACAGAATTCATACTCAGGGACAGACAGAATTGTTACTCAGTGCCAGAGAATTGTTACTTAGGGCCACAGAAACGTTATTAGGGCCACAGAATTTTTACTCAGGGACAGACAGAATTGTTACTGAGTGCCAGAGAATTGTTACTCAGGGACAGACAGAATTGTTACTGAGTGCCAGAGAATTCTTACTCAGGGCCACAGAATTCATTCTCAGGGACAGACAGAATTGTTACTCAGGGACAGACAGAATTGTTACTGAGTGCCAGAGAATTGTTACTCAGGGACAGACAGAATTGTTACTGAGTGCCAGAGAATTGTTACTCAGGGACAGACAGAATTGTTACTGAGTGCCAGAGAATTGTTACTCAGGGACAGACAGAATTGTTACTGAGTGCCAGAGAATTGTTACTCGCACAGACACAAAATTGTTACTTGCACAGACACAGAATTGTTACTCGCACAGACACAGAATTGTTACTCAGGGCCACAGAATTCATACTCAGGGACAGACAGAATTGTTACTGAGTGCCAGAGAATTGTTACTCAGGGACAGACAGAATTGTTACTGAGTGCCAGAGAATTGTTACTCAGGGACAGACAGAATTGTTACTGAGTGCCAGAGAATTGTTACTCAGGGACAGACAGAATTGTTACTGAGTGCCAGAGAATTGTTACTCGCACAGACACAAAATTGTTACTTGCACAGACACAGAATTGTTACTCGCACAGACACAGAATTGTTACTGAGTGCCAGAGAATTGTTACTCAGGGACAGACAGAATTGTTACTGAGTGCCAGAGAATTGTTACTCAGGGACAGACAGAATTGTTACTGAGTGCCAGAGAATTGTTACTCAGGGACAGACAGAATTGTTACTGAGTGCCAGAGAATTGTTACTCAGGGACAGACAGAATTGTTACTGAGTGCCAGAGAATTGTTACTCAGGGACAGACAGAATTGTTACTGAGTGCCAGAGAATTGTTACTCGCACAGACACAAAATTGTTACTTGCACAGACACAGAATTGTTACTCGCACAGACACAGAATTGTTACTCAGGGCCACAGAATTCATACTCAGGGACAGACAGAATTGTTACTGAGTGCCAGAGAATTGTTACTCAGGGACAGACAGAATTGTTACTGAGTGCCAGAGAATTGTTACTCGCACAGACACAAAATTGTTACTTGCACAGACACAGAATTGTTACTCGCACAGACACAGAATTGTTACTCAGGGCCACAGAATTCATACTCAGGGACAGACAGAATTGTTACTGAGTGCCAGAGAATTGTTACTCAGGGACAGACAGAATTGTTACTGAGTGCCAGAGAATTGTTACTCAGGGACAGACAGAATTGTTACTGAGTGCCAGAGAATTGTTACTCGCACAGACACAAAATTGTTACTTGCACAGACACAGAATTGTTACTCGCACAGACACAGAATTGTTACTCAGGGCCACAGAATTCATACTCAGGGACAGACAGAATTGTTACTGAGTGCCAGAGAATTGTTACTCAGGGACAGACAGAATTGTTACTGAGTGCCAGAGAATTGTTACTCAGGGACAGACAGAATTGTTACTGAGTGCCAGAGAATTGTTACTCGCACAGACACAAAATTGTTACTTGCACAGACACAGAATTGTTACTCAGGGCCACAGAATTCATACTCAGGGACAGACAGAATTGTTACTGAGTGCCAGAGAATTGTTACTCAGGGACAGACAGAATTGTTACTGAGTGCCAGAGAATTGTTACTCAGGGACAGACAGAATTGTTACTGAGTGCCAGAGAATTGTTACTCAGGGACAGACAGAATTGTTACTGAGTGCCAGAGAATTGTTACTCGCACAGACACAAAATTGTTACTTGCACAGACACAGAATTGTTACTCAGGGCCACAGAATTCATACTCAGGGACAGACAGAATTGTTACTGAGTGCCAGAGAATTGTTACTCAGGGACAGACAGAATTGTTACTGAGTGCCAGAGAATTGTTACTCAGGGACAGACAGAATTGTTACTGAGTGCCAGAGAATTGTTACTCGCACAGACACAAAATTGTTACTTGCACAGACACAGAATTGTTACTCAGGGCCACAGAATTCATACTCAGGGACAGACAGAATTGTTACTGAGTGCCAGAGAATTGTTACTCAGGGACAGACAGAATTGTTACTGAGTGCCAGAGAATTGTTACTCAGGGACAGACAGAATTGTTACTGAGTGCCAGAGAATTGTTACTCAGGGACAGACAGAATTGTTACTGAGTGCCAGAGAATTGTTACTCGCACAGACACAAAATTGTTACTTGCACAGACACAGAATTGTTACTCAGGGCCACAGAATTCATACTCAGGGACAGACAGAATTGTTACTGAGTGCCAGAGAATTGTTACTCAGGGACAGACAGAATTGTTACTGAGTGCCAGAGAATTGTTACTCAGGGACAGACAGAATTGTTACTGAGTGCCAGAGAATTGTTACTCAGGGACAGACAGAATTGTTACTGAGTGCCAGAGAATTGTTACTCAGGGACAGACAGAATTGTTACTGAGTGCCAGAGAATTGTTACTCAGGGACAGACAGAATTGTTACTGAGTGCCAGAGAATTGTTACTCGCACAGACACAAAATTGTTACTTGCACAGACACAGAATTGTTACTCGCACAGACACAGAATTGTTACTCAGGGCCACAGAATTCATACTCAGGGACAGACAGAATTGTTACTGAGTGCCAGAGAATTGTTACTCAGGGACAGACAGAATTGTTACTGAGTGCCAGAGAATTGTTACTCAGGGACAGACAGAATTGTTACTGAGTGCCAGAGAATTGTTACTCGCACAGACACAAAATTGTTACTTGCACAGACACAGAATTGTTACTCGCACAGACACAGAATTGTTACTCAGGGCCACAGAATTCATACTCAGGGACAGACAGAATTGTTACTGAGTGCCAGAGAATTGTTACTCAGGGACAGACAGAATTGTTACTGAGTGCCAGAGAATTGTTACTCAGGGACAGACAGAATTGTTACTGAGTGCCAGAGAATTGTTACTCGCACAGACACAAAATTGTTACTTGCACAGACACAGAATTGTTACTCGCACAGACACAGAATTGTTACTCAGGGCCACAGAATTCATACTCAGGGACAGACAGAATTGTTACTGAGTGCCAGAGAATTGTTACTCAGGGACAGACAGAATTGTTACTGAGTGCCAGAGAATTGTTACTCAGGGACACCTAATCGTTGAATTAAATAGTATGTCAGACAACATGCAGAGGAGTGGCAGAGGAGGCAATGTTTTAGGAGCGAGCAGACGTGGCAGCAGAGGAAGGGGTCGAGGCAGCAGTATTCGCAGCCAGAGGCCAGTGCTCCCGGTGTCATCCAGCGGTCGTGTCTCCACCGACAACCCTGCCGTCATTGATTGGTTGGCTCGGTCGTCTTCCTCTTCCCAGGTCACCTCTGACACCTACAGCCAACGGTCGGTGGGTACGTCAGACACAACCGTTAGTTGGCATGGCCCGGGACCAAGCCCACTGAAATCACGTGTCCTCTACCTGCCCCTGTCCTTTGCTGTTCCCTCACCAAGCGAAGTATCGCATGCTGTGGGCTCAGCCCCACTGTACAGTGAGGAAGAGCTAACAGAGGGCGGTCAGGAACGGGGGGAGACATCGGCCTTTTCAGCAGCCAAGCGAACAAGTACTGGCGAGGAGAGTGGCTCGGTAGCCGGTCTAGAGACAGGTCTGTCTCCTGACCCAGACGCAGCCGAGGGGGCTAGTAGTGAGGCGGAGACCCTACTTGATGATGAGGAGGTTGATCGCACTTGGCAGCCTCGTCGTCATCAGGCAATTTCTTCCGCATCATCAGGAGAAGAGGGTGGCAGCTTGGCAGCGAGCAAAACAGTCGGTGGGTTGCCCAGGAGACAGCAGCAGGGTCGCATCAGTGTCAGTGGAGCCAAACGTCCACGGAGTAGAGCACCAGCTCCACTGCAGCCTACCACCACGGCCAGTAGTGGTGCCGGTGCGCACGGAGGAAGTAGCAGTCAGCCAGTGAAGAGTAGCGGGGGCAAAGTTTCCTACTCGGTGGTGTGGCAATTTTTCCTCAAGCCGCCCGAGGAAGTAAACGTAGCCGTATGTCGACTATGTGGCCAGAAATGCAAGCGTGGCCAGGGGGCCCATGTTGGGACTACAGCGTTGCGTCAGCATATGCAGCGTCACCATTCGGTGGCCTGGGAAAACCGTGATAAACATACGGCGGTTCTGCCTGCCCCAGCCCCCGCTCCATCACCCGCTCCGTTACTTGCTCCGTCACCCGACGTCGTCAATCGCCCTCTATCAGCCAGTCAAGGCTCCAACACCTCTGCTGAGGGGAGTTGTCGCTCGTTGGCATCTTCCGCTCGTTCAGATGCTCCTTCTCCTGCTACTCCTCTTCTCGGATTCCGTCAACAGTCTTTCTTGGAATCCGTATCCAAGAGACAACAGTTTGCGAGCACGCACCCGACGGTGCAAAAGCTGAACGTCCTCCTGTCCAAGTTGCTGGTGCTGCAGTCCCTCCCTTTCCAACTGGTGGACTCAGCACCTTTCCGAGAAATGATGGCTTGTGCCGCGCCGCGGTGGAGAGTGCCAAGCCGTCATTTCTTTGCCCAAAAGGCAGTGCCAGCCCTGCATTCACATGTAGAAGAGATGGTGGGCCAGTCTTTGAGCATGTCGGTCTCTGCCAAAGTGCACGGCAGCGCCGACGTGTGGAGCTGTAACTACGGTCAGGGACAGTACATGTCATTTACGGCCCACTGGGTGAACGTGGTGCCGGCACAGCCGCACCAGCAACTTGGACAGGTCACGACGCTTTTGCCTCCACGTTTGCACGTCCTTGGTCCAGCAAGCATGTCCGCCTCTACCACCTCTTTTTCCGCCGTGTCCTCAGCCGCCACCCCCGTGCCAAGTCCCATTACCCGACCGGCATATCACATGTGCAGGGCGCAACGGTGTCACGCTGTGCTGCACCTGGTATGCCTTGGCGAACGTAGTCACACAGGGGAGGAACTGCTGAGTGTAATGAACAGAGAAATCGACAGATGGCTGTCTCCGCGCAAACTAAAAATCGGAACCATGTTGACTGACAACGGAAAGAACATGGTGTCTGCTCTGCGTCAAGGAAGGTTGTGCCATGCGCCATGCATGGCTCACGTGTTCAATCTGGTTGTCAAGCGGTTCCTAAAATCCACCATCCCACTGCAAGACATCCTTAAAATGTCACGTAAACTGTGCATGCATTTCAGCCATTCCTACACCGCAAAGAACACCCTCATTGAGCTGCAGCGGCAGAACGGAATTCCACAGCATCGCCTGATCTGCGACGTTGCAACAAGGTGGAATTCAACACTACACATGTTAGACCGCCTTTACGAGCAGCGAAAGGCCATCACCGATTTCCTGATGTTACAAGCGGATAAAGGTACTCCCCTGTGTAACTTAGATGTCATGGAAAAACGAAAAAGAATTCTCCTGCGCTCCAAGACTCAGACAGGTGGCACAAGATGGAACCAGGCCTGGGGAGAACAAACACCACTGCATAAAGGGCTGTGCAGCTCCAAACCAAGGCTGGGGAAGCCCAATCAGCACTGTAAAATGAAATAAAAAACAAGAAGCGCACCAGCCTTGCGCATTACCTCAGCGACCAAAATTTATTACTTGTAAAAAACATACTCACAAACAGCGAATAAAATCAGGCATGTAAGTCCTCTCAGGGACTTGAAGATAACATGAGTCCCATCAGGGGAATAGGTGTTCAGTACAGCTGACGCGTTTCGAAGGGAGTCCCTTCTTCCTCAGAGCTAACTGAACCATACGTGCACCCTCCTATATATACCCATATCTCTGGACTAAAAATAAGCCCTCCCTACCCGGGTTGGGCAGTCTCAGGATAGTAGGAGGGGCCAAAATCTCATAAACTAACCATCAATATTTACAATGCCATTAGAGAGAGATATAACATATAAATTATAAAATGAATAAAATACATAAAATACATAAAATACATAGAGAACATAAAAAACCTATATAAAATATATATCTTAAAAATATATATATATAAAAAAAAACAAAAAAAAAAACAAAAAACAAAAAACCATATATTGCATACGCCACTTGGTGTGCATCTAATCCCTCAATTTGACTATGACACCAGAGGAGATAATGGTCTTCCACAGTTATGAAACATTGTCATGTTCCGTGTTGCATTGGTGCACAATGTGTCCCATGGATACTTCATCCAGAGGACTTGTCATAACGCTGGATGGAAATATAGCGATCAATGTGACAATAATCATAGGTTCTTAATACAGATTGTTAATCACCGGATATTTTGATGGTTAAGTGTCCATAGTGTCACAACCCCATGTATATATATATGTCCAACCATATAGTCAAATCCACCCGCACTCAGACCTTCAACCCAGAGCTGTGTGTTTTTTGTATTTTCTACTACCAGGCAGCTGCATGCGTTTCATGATCAGATAATGAAGAGGATTAGATCAGAGCTCTTAGATCCACATGTATATACATTTACACACTCACAGACGTATACATCCACACTCCCACCTTCAATCCTGATGCTGTGTATATTTTATATATATAACTAAATATCACCAGGCAGCTGCATGCGTTTCCCGATCCATTGATGAAGGGGATTTGTAGTCAGCTGCATAGGGAGGACATGAACTTCCCTCATTGCTTGCTGGTTTACCCTGTGGAACGCACGCTACTGCTCCATGCTCCTAACTGCGCATGCGTGAACCTAACCTGCGCATGTGCAGAAGGAAAAAAAAAAAAAAAAAAAAACCAGGGGGGCAGATGTATCCTTATAGTATGAAGCAGTGAGTGGAACAATTATTACTATCAGGGCTAATACTAAATAACCATATTCCTTACACTCAGAACATTTCTGTTGATAACAGTATATGTAATGCTGAATACAGAGAATATATATATAAATTATGTATACATATACATATATATATACATACTTCAAATACATTCAATACACTAGATACATCAAATGTATTTGAATCGCAACCTAAAATTGGGGTGGAACAGTAGAGGTCACTAATTGTATTCGTACTTTCTGGTGACTAAATAAGAGTATGAATCTCCAGGTCATCATTTAAACCTCTAGGGGACAAGGTACCCAATGTGAAGATCCAAAAACTTTCTCTTCTACAGAGTTCTTGGTATCTCCTCCCACTATCTAAGTCCTTTGTGATTGCTTCTATTCCAAAGACTTTCAGTCCGTCGTAGTTGCTCTGATGTGTTTCTTTGAAATGACGAGGGACTGAATATTTATCTTTTGCCAATTTTATATTACTTTTGTGCTCGCTAATACGTGTCCTAAGACACCGTGAGGTGCGGCCTACATACAGTAGGCCACAGGGGCAAATTAAGCCATAAATGACAAAAGAAGTCCCACAGTTAATAAACTGTTTAATGGAAAATCTCCTGCCGTCTGTGCTCAAAAAATCTTTTTTCCGATGCCATATGACTCCACATGTGCCACAATTGGGAACGCTACATCTGTAGCTGCCCTTTTGGTCGAATAGCACTGACCATGGACCTGGGTTAGAAGTCTGCTGGTAGTTCCTTTTACGTACTCTGCTAGGCGCTATTATGCTCCTGAGATCCCTAGGTTTCCTGAAAATTAATGTGGGTTTATCAGGAAGTACCTTCCCTAGAGTAGGGTCGTTTTTTAAAATGTTCCAGTTTTTCGACAGAGTGTGTTTGATATCCCAGGCTTTGTTACTATATCTAGTACAGAAACGTACTACGTTTGTATTGCAAATGTCAGTCGTGGTCTCAGAATGGACACCAGCTTCCACGACAGTACAATCTATGGAATAACTATCATAAAGGGCTAAATATTTATTACATGCTGTTTGAATAAGCTGTGCATCATACCCTTTCTCCTCAAATTTCTTTTGAAGGATCAGACTTTGTTCCAAGTAGTCTTTTTTCATAGTGCACGTACGTTGTAGCCTGCAGAACTGTCCGAAGGGAACATTACGAATCCATTGCGGATGATGATTACTCTTGGCGTGTAGATATGAATTCCCCGCTGTGGGTTTGAAATATGTTTTTGAGCATATCTGACCGTTTATATCATGTCTTAATTCAAGGTCTAGGAAGACCAGATTATCATCATCAATAACATGAGTGAACGTGATGTCATACGGATTGTTACTGCAATGTTTAAGGAACCCCTCCAGCTGGGAATCTGTACCGTTCCAGATGATGATAATATCATCAATATACCTTCCATATAGGATAAGGTTTGCACTATAGGGGTTATTCGTCCAGATATAGTTCTTTTCCCAGTACCCCATAAATATATTGGCATAGCTAGGAGCAAATTTTGCGCCCATGGCAGTGCCCTGTGTCTGGCGATAGTGATTATCCAGAAAGGAAAAGTTATTATGCTCTAGGGCAAATTCAATGCAATTATATAGAAATTGCATTTGTGTATAGTGAAGTGATGAATTTGTGGCTAGAAAATGCTGAATGGCTCGAAGACCATGCTCGTGTTTAATGGACGTATATAGAGATACCACATCCAAAGAAAGCCATCTATAACCCTCCTCCCACTTGTACCCTGCCAGTATATCCAGTATGTGACTGGAGTCTCTGACATAGGATGAAAGATTTACCACTATATCTTTTAGGAAGTAATCGATATAACTGCCTAGATTGCTTGTCAGGCTACCTATCCCAGAGACAATGGGTCTCCCAGGGGGATTGTCCATATTCTTGTGTACTTTTGGAATGTGATAGAAGAATGGAGTAGTAGGGTGTTTAACAAAAAGAAAGAGAAATTCTTCTTTGGTAAGGATTTCTTCTTTTAGTGCTGTTTCTAAGAATAATTTAATTTTAGATTGGTATTGGACTGTGGGATCATTGGGTAGAATTTCATAGGTTTGGCAGTCATTGAGGAGTCTCAGGGCCTCCGAAATATAGGTGTCACGATCTTGAATGACTAGACCTCCTCCCTTGTCTGCTTGCCTAATCACTATATCCTTATTCTCTTTGAGGATCTTAAGTGAGGTTCTTAGTGGATCTTGTTGTAGATAGTGTCTCTGTGGGGATGCATTTCTATTACAGATTTTCCTAAAATCCGCAAGTACTGTCTCATAGAAAGTAGGTACAAAATGACCTTTGACCCAATGCGGATAGAACAAGGACTTGGGTTTAAACCCCGTATGTATAATTTCTCCCTGAGAGACAGTCGCCAATTCTGTGAGAGAAAGATGTTCTAAATCACTATCCATAAAACCATCTTCCGTGTAGAGGTCTTCAAGAATGTTTAAAATAGGCTTTTCAAGTGAAACGTCTAAGACAGGAGAGTTCAATGGAAGACTTGCACCGTTGGTGCTGTCAGTAGTATTGTCATTTTTGAGGAGAAAAAATCTCTTTACTGTCAAATTCCGAATGAACTTGTTTAAATCCACAAACAGTTCAAACAGGTTAGGTGGATTTGAAGGTGCAAAATTAAGACCCTTTTTCAGGAGTTCAAGTTCTGAGTCGGAAAAAGTCGATTTTGATAGATTATAGATTTTAATAGTAGAGAGGGGAACTTTGCTATTCATCTCCTTCCTCTTTTGGTGTCTCTTTCCCCCTCTCTTCCCTCGTCTCGTCCGCTTTCTCTCTTTTTCCTTGGGGGGATTGATGGTAATGTTTGATCTGCTGGGGCTGCGAACAATGAATGGTTCGCAGCCGCTTCCCTTAAAAAATGGAATTGATTTTGATCTGAATGTGCATTGCCATGCCCATCCGCATCCAATGGTCCCTTAGGGCCCATATAATTAGGATGACCAGATACATGGTTAGAATCTTGGTGAAAACTAGGACAGTTCTGAGCTGTTCTATAATTGTAAGGAGATAGTGGTTCTCTTGTTGTATTTTCATGGGTTAGTGTCCCTTTATACTGAGTGCCCGTATGGTTCCTAGTAGATGTTGTTGCTAGGCCATTGGAATGATTGACATGTGATGAATGGGCTTTATAATGTGTGGTCTTATACGGCTGCCTGGTGGAATAATTCCCTTTATTACTGGCATTCTGATTATTGTTCTGTGTGTAGGAATTATACTGATGAGTCTTAGACTGATTATAGGTAGGTTTTGAACTTTTATACCCATTTTTTGATTTATGGGGCCCTTGTGAATTATGGCCTGTTGGGTTATTTATGGTTTCAGGTCTAGATGGATGTGTATTGTTCCACTGGCTATTAGACTGTGAAGCAGGTGCACTGGAAACCTTCTGTTTCCAATTGAACTCACGCCCATGTGAGTAGTCCAATCTATCCCTTTCAAATTTATCTGATTTACTGCTGATGGTATTGGTTTCAAAATACATAATCTGATCATTAACCTTGATATCCCATTCATTAAATGTAGGAATGTCGATGTACGCAGCCAGTTCTTCTTGTAAACCGGCAATTTCTGATTTAATATTTAATAAATTCCTTTCTCTTTGTTGGATTATGAGATTCATCCAAATTCTATTGCATTTGCGGAGTTCATCCTTCCAACTACTATCTAGATCTTCATCTAGGAAGCTACATAGTTTAGTGATTCTGAGACCTCTAGGGGTCCTATAGGTTTCTAGATATTTTTGCAACAATAGTATGTCCCACCATTGGACAATTTCTCTCTCTAAGGCATGTTTCAAATTATAGAAAAGTGATACCATTTTATCTTCCCTCATAGCTATGTCCGACTTAGTATTTACACCAATTGCTTCATTATTACAACCTTTTGGCTGATGTTCAAATGCATTAATGCTACATGCAAAACCTTTCGCTAGGGAAGTTCTCCTGACTTCCCTTTCTTCAATCGATAAAACCATGATAGAGCAAAATATGACAAAGAAGAGTCTTTACAGTCTTTGCAGTCTAGTGTGTCCTGTAACAGTTGAAAATGCTGAACCAGGAGAAAAACAGGTCAAAGGTTTGCTCCTGCAGCCTGGACTCAGCCTCTGAATACCTTTGACCTGTTTTTCTCCTGGTTCAGCATTTTCAACTGTTACAGGACACACTAGACTGCAAAGACTGTAAAGACTCTTCTTTGTCATATTTTGCTCTATCATGGTTTTATCGATTGAAGAAAGGGAAGTCAGGAGAACTTCCCTAGCGAAAGGTTTTGCATGTAGCATTAATGCATTTGAACATCAGCCAAAAGGTTGTAATAATGAAGCAATTGGTGTAAATACTAAGTCGGACATAGCTATGAGGGAAGATAAAATGGTATCACTTTTCTATAATTTGAAACATGCCTTAGAGAGAGAAATTGTCCAATGGTGGGACATACTATTGTTGCAAAAATATCTAGAAACCTATAGGACCCCTAGAGGTCTTAGAATCACTAAACTATGTAGCTTCCTAGATGAAGATCTAGATAGTAGTTGGAAGGATGAACTCCGCAAATGCAATAGAATTTGGATGAATCTCATAATCCAACAAAGAGAAAGGAATTTATTAAATATTAAATCAGAAATTGCCGGTTTACAAGAAGAACTGGCTGCGTACATCGACATTCCTACATTTAATGAATGGGATATCAAGGTTAATGATCAGATTATGTATTTTGAAACCAATACCATCAGCAGTAAATCAGATAAATTTGAAAGGGATAGATTGGACTACTCACATGGGCGTGAGTTCAATTGGAAACAGAAGGTTTCCAGTGCACCTGCTTCACAGTCTAATAGCCAGTGGAACAATACACATCCATCTAGACCTGAAACCATAAATAACCCAACAGGCCATAATTCACAAGGGCCCCATAAATCAAAAAATGGGTATAAAAGTTCAAAACCTACCTATAATCAGTCTAAGACTCATCAGTATAATTCCTACACACAGAACAATAATCAGAATGCCAGTAATAAAGGGAATTATTCCACCAGGCAGCCGTATAAGACCACACATTATAAAGCCCATTCATCACATGTCAATCATTCCAATGGCCTAGCAACAACATCTACTAGGAACCATACGGGCACTCAGTATAAAGGGACACTAACCCATGAAAATACAACAAGAGAACCACTATCTCCTTACAATTATAGAACAGCTCAGAACTGTCCTAGTTTTCACCAAGATTCTAACCATGTATCTGGTCATCCTAATTATATGGGCCCTAAGGGACCATTGGATGCGGATGGGCATGGCAATGCACATTCAGATCAAAATCAATTCCATTTTTTAAGGGAAGCGGCTGCGAACCATTCATTGTTCGCAGCCCCAGCAGATCAAACATTACCATCAATCCCCCCAAGGAAAAAGAGAGAAAGCGGACGAGACGAGGGAAGAGAGGGGGAAAGAGACACCAAAAGAGGAAGGAGATGAATAGCAAAGTTCCCCTCTCTACTATTAAAATCTATAATCTATCAAAATCGACTTTTTCCGACTCAGAACTTGAACTCCTGAAAAAGGGTCTTAATTTTGCACCTTCAAATCCACCTAACCTGTTTGAACTGTTTGTGGATTTAAACAAGTTCATTCGGAATTTGACAGTAAAGAGATTTTTTCTCCTCAAAAATGACAATACTACTGACAGCACCAACGGTGCAAGTCTTCCATTGAACTCTCCTGTCTTAGACGTTTCACTTGAAAAGCCTATTTTAAACATTCTTGAAGACCTCTACACGGAAGATGGTTTTATGGATAGTGATTTAGAACATCTTTCTCTCACAGAATTGGCGACTGTCTCTCAGGGAGAAATTATACATACGGGGTTTAAACCCAAGTCCTTGTTCTATCCGCATTGGGTCAAAGGTCATTTTGTACCTACTTTCTATGAGACAGTACTTGCGGATTTTAGGAAAATCTGTAATAGAAATGCATCCCCACAGAGACACTATCTACAACAAGATCCACTAAGAACCTCACTTAAGATCCTCAAAGAGAATAAGGATATAGTGATTAGGCAAGCAGACAAGGGAGGAGGTCTAGTCATTCAAGATCGTGACACCTATATTTCGGAGGCCCTGAGACTCCTCAATGACTGCCAAACCTATGAAATTCTACCCAATGATCCCACAGTCCAATACCAATCTAAAATTAAATTATTCTTAGAAACAGCACTAAAAGAAGAAATCCTTACCAAAGAAGAATTTCTCTTTCTTTTTGTTAAACACCCTACTACTCCATTCTTCTATCACATTCCAAAAGTACACAAGAATATGGACAATCCCCCTGGGAGACCCATTGTCTCTGGGATAGGTAGCCTGACAAGCAATCTAGGCAGTTATATCGATTACTTCCTAAAAGATATAGTGGTAAATCTTTCATCCTATGTCAGAGACTCCAGTCACATACTGGATATACTGGCAGGGTACAAGTGGGAGGAGGGTTATAGATGGCTTTCTTTGGATGTGGTATCTCTATATACGTCCATTAAACACGAGCATGGTCTTCGAGCCATTCAGCATTTTCTAGCCACAAATTCATCACTTCACTATACACAAATGCAATTTCTATATAATTGCATTGAATTTGCCCTAGAGCATAATAACTTTTCCTTTCTGGATAATCACTATCGCCAGACACAGGGCACTGCCATGGGCGCAAAATTTGCTCCTAGCTATGCCAATATATTTATGGGGTACTGGGAAAAGAACTATATCTGGACGAATAACCCCTATAGTGCAAACCTTATCCTATATGGAAGGTATATTGATGATATTATCATCATCTGGAACGGTACAGATTCCCAGCTGGAGGGGTTCCTTAAACATTGCAGTAACAATCCGTATGACATCACGTTCACTCATGTTATTGATGATGATAATCTGGTCTTCCTAGACCTTGAATTAAGACATGATATAAACGGTCAGATATGCTCAAAAACATATTTCAAACCCACAGCGGGGAATTCATATCTACACGCCAAGAGTAATCATCATCCGCAATGGATTCGTAATGTTCCCTTCGGACAGTTCTGCAGGCTACAACGTACGTGCACTATGAAAAAAGACTACTTGGAACAAAGTCTGATCCTTCAAAAGAAATTTGAGGAGAAAGGGTATGATGCACAGCTTATTCAAACAGCATGTAATAAATATTTAGCCCTTTATGATAGTAATTCCATAGATTGTACTGTCGTGGAAGCTGGTGTCCATTCTGAGACCACGACTGACATTTGCAATACAAACGTAGTACGTTTCTGTACTAGATATAGTAACAAAGCCTGGGATATCAAACACACTCTGTCGAAAAACTGGAACATTTTAAAAAACGACCCTACTCTAGGGAAGGTACTTCCTGATAAACCCACATTAATTTTCAGGAAACCTAGGGATCTCAGGAGCATAATAGCGCCTAGCAGAGTACGTAAAAGGAACTACCAGCAGACTTCTAACCCAGGTCCATGGTCAGTGCTATTCGACCAAAAGGGCAGCTACAGATGTAGCGTTCCCAATTGTGGCACATGTGGAGTCATATGGCATCGGAAAAAAGATTTTTTGAGCACAGACGGCAGGAGATTTTCCATTAAACAGTTTATTAACTGTGGGACTTCTTTTGTCATTTATGGCTTAATTTGCCCCTGTGGCCTACTGTATGTAGGCCGCACCTCACGGTGTCTTAGGACACGTATTAGCGAGCACAAAAGTAATATAAAATTGGCAAAAGATAAATATTCAGTCCCTCGTCATTTCAAAGAAACACATCAGAGCAACTACGACGGACTGAAAGTCTTTGGAATAGAAGCAATCACAAAGGACTTAGATAGTGGGAGGAGATACCAAGAACTCTGTAGAAGAGAAAGTTTTTGGATCTTCACATTGGGTACCTTGTCCCCTAGAGGTTTAAATGATGACCTGGAGATTCATACTCTTATTTAGTCACCAGAAAGTACGAATACAATTAGTGACCTCTACTGTTCCACCCCAATTTTAGGTTGCGATTCAAATACATTTGATGTATCTAGTGTATTGAATGTATTTGAAGTATGTATATATATATGTATATGTATACATAATTTATATATATATTCTCTGTATTCAGCATTACATATACTGTTATCAACAGAAATGTTCTGAGTGTAAGGAATATGGTTATTTAGTATTAGCCCTGATAGTAATAATTGTTCCACTCACTGCTTCATACTATAAGGATACATCTGCCCCCCTGGTTTTTTTTTTTTTTTTTTTTTTTTTCCTTCTGCACATGCGCAGGTTAGGTTCACGCATGCGCAGTTAGGAGCATGGAGCAGTAGCGTGCGTTCCACAGGGTAAACCAGCAAGCAATGAGGGAAGTTCATGTCCTCCCTATGCAGCTGACTACAAATCCCCTTCATCAATGGATCGGGAAACGCATGCAGCTGCCTGGTGATATTTAGTTATATATATAAAATATACACAGCATCAGGATTGAAGGTGGGAGTGTGGATGTATACGTCTGTGAGTGTGTAAATGTATATACATGTGGATCTAAGAGCTCTGATCTAATCCTCTTCATTATCTGATCATGAAACGCATGCAGCTGCCTGGTAGTAGAAAATACAAAAAACACACAGCTCTGGGTTGAAGGTCTGAGTGCGGGTGGATTTGACTATATGGTTGGACATATATATATACATGGGGTTGTGACACTATGGACACTTAACCATCAAAATATCCGGTGATTAACAATCTGTATTAAGAACCTATGATTATTGTCACATTGATCGCTATATTTCCATCCAGCGTTATGACAAGTCCTCTGGATGAAGTATCCATGGGACACATTGTGCACCAATGCAACACGGAACATGACAATGTTTCATAACTGTGGAAGACCATTATCTCCTCTGGTGTCATAGTCAAATTGAGGGATTAGATGCACACCAAGTGGCGTATGCAATATATGGGTTTTTTTTTTTTTTTTTTATATATATATATTTTTAAGATATATATTTTATATAGGTTTTTTATGTTCTCTATGTATTTTATGTATTTTATTCATTTTATAATTTATATGTTATATCTCTCTCTAATGGCATTGTAAATATTGATGGTTAGTTTATGAGATTTTGGCCCCTCCTACTATCCTGAGACTGCCCAACCCGGGTAGGGAGGGCTTATTTTTAGTCCAGAGATATGGGTATATATAGGAGGGTGCACGTATGGTTCAGTTAGCTCTGAGGAAGAAGGGACTCCCTTCGAAACGCGTCAGCTGTACTGAACACCTATTCCCCTGATGGGACTCATGTTATCTTCAAGTCCCTGAGAGGACTTACATGCCTGATTTTATTCGCTGTTTGTGAGTATGTTTTTTACAAGTAATAAATTTTGGTCGCTGAGGTAATGCGCAAGGCTGGTGCGCTTCTTGTTTTTTATTTAACTTAGATGTCAGCCATTGGCAGCTCATGCGTGACACCTGCCGCTTGCTCAGGCCCTTTGAGGAGGCCACGCTATTCGTGAGTCGGCAGGACTATGGGATGAACGACGTCATTCCTCTGTTGCACGTCCTGGAACAAATGCTGTTAACAATGGCTGGTCAGGGTGCGGTAGACGTGGCGCACAGATCTCAACGCCACATGACCCCTGTGGGGGCAGGACAGGAAGAAGAGGAGGAGGTAGAGGAGGACATTTGTGCTCAGGAATTATTGAGTGAAATGGGTGGTTTTTCCACTCAGCGGACAGGAGTGGAGGAGCAGGAGCATCTGGTAGAGGAGGAGGAGGAGGAGACAGAGGACCCAGACGCACCGTGGCAGTATGCTGTGGAGATGGAGGCAGGGAGTCCCTCGCATTCCTTGGCACAAATGGCCCATAGCATGCTCGGTTGCTTGCGTAGCGACAGCCGAATAATAACCATCAGACAGAGGGATGACTTTTGGCTGTCCACCTTGTTGGACCCTCGCTACCGGTCCAAAATGGTGGCCTTTTTCACACCTGCTGAGAGGGAGGCCAAAATTACGTACTATAAAAACCACCTATGTAGTCAGTTGGTCTCTGCCTTTGTGCGCCAACGTCCATCCTCAGACACTGTGGGCCCTGTGCGCTCGCGTTCCGCTGGCATGGCAGCAGGGGAGGGGTGGGGTGGTAGGAGCAGTGGCAGCTCCACCAGCAGTGGCTGCCTCAGTCTGCAGTCGATGATGAGTAGCTTTCTTCACCAGCGCAGTGAGGAAACTACTAACCAGCCGCAGCAGCAGCAGCAGCATCAGGTGGACCTGGAGCAGGAGCTCAAACAACAGGCTTGGGCCTACTTGGACAGCACCCTGCCAACCGAGGTAGACAATCCCCTTGACTACTGGGCAACGAAACTTGACCTTTGGCCCCAACTAGCTGAATTTGCCCTTGAAAGGCTGTCATGCCCGGCCAGTAGCGTGGCATCGGAGCGCGTGTTTAGTGCGGCAGGAGGTATTGTAACTCCGCGGAGGACACGACTGTCCACCCAAAGTGTGGAGAGACTCACGTTTGTGAAAATGAATCAGGCGTGGATTAGTCTGGATTTCAAACCACCAGTTCCTGACACAACTGACTAAATCCGCCATGAATCATGCCTCAAACATGTGCCACTTTGAGGTCTCCTCACACACTGCTGGTGTGTTGAATTTTTTGACATAGGGTGCTGGCAGATTATGGGCCTCCTATAGCTGCTGCCAGGCCCCTAATCTGCCATAGGCCCCTATATACCGCTTCCTCATGCTGCTGCCAGGTCCAGAGTCTCTCATGGGTCCCTGTACGGCCTCCCATTGCTGCTGTCTCCATCGCCACACTCTGCTGCCATGTGCCACTTTCAGGTCTCTTCACACTGCTGGTGTGTTAAATTTTTTGACATAGGGTGCAGGCAGATTACGGGCCTCACATAGCTGCTGCCAGGCCCCTAATCTGCCATGGGCCCCTATATACCGCCTCCTCATGCTGCTGCCAAGTCTAGAGTCTCTCATGGGTCCCTGTACGGCCTCCCATTGCTGCTGTCTCCATCGCCACACTCTGCTGCCATGTGCCACTTTCAGGTCTCTTCACACTGCTGGTGTGTTTAATTTTTTGACATAGGGTGCAGGCAGATTACGGGCCTCACATAGCTGCTGCCAGGCCCCTAATCTGCCATGGGCCCCTATATACCGCCTCCTCATGCTGCTGCCAAGTCCAGAGTCTCTCATGGGTCCCTGTACGGCCTCCCATTGCTGCTGTCTCCATCGCCACACTCTGCTGCCATGTGCCACTTTCAGGTCTCTTCACACTGCTGGTGTGTTTAATTTTTTGACATAGGGTGCAGGCAGATTACGGGCCTCACATAGCTGCTGCCAGGCCCCTAATCTGCCATGGGCCCCTATATACCGCCTCCTCATGCTGCTGCCAAGTCCAGAGTCTCTCATGGGTCCCTGTACGGCCTCCCATTGCTGCTGTCTCCATCGCCACACTCTGCTGCCATGTGCCACTTTCAGGTCTCTTCACACTGCTGGTGTGTTAAATTTTTTGACATAGGGTGCTGGCAGATTATGGGCCTCCTATAGCTGCTGCCAGGCCCCTAATCTGCCATAGGCCCCTATATACCGCTTCCTCATGCTGCTGCCAGGTCCAGAGTCTCTCATGGGTCCCTGTACGGCCTCCCATTGCTGCTGTCTCCATCGCCACACTCTGCTGCCATGTGCCACTTTCAGGTCTCTTCACACTGCTGGTGTGTTAAATTTTTTGACATAGGGTGCAGGCAGATTACGGGCCTCACATAGCTGCTGCCAGGCCCCTAATCTGCCATGGGCCCCTATATACCGCCTCCTCATGCTGCTGCCAAGTCTAGAGTCTCTCATGGGTCCCTGTACGGCCTCCCATTGCTGCTGTCTCCATCGCCACACTCTGCTGCCATGTGCCACTTTCAGGTCTCTTCACACTGCTGGTGTGTTTAATTTTTTGACATAGGGTGCAGGCAGATTACGGGCCTCACATAGCTGCTGCCAGGCCCCTAATCTGCCATGGGCCCCTATATACCGCCTCCTCATGCTGCTGCCAAGTCCAGAGTCTCTCATGGGTCCCTGTACGGCCTCCCATTGCTGCTGTCTCCATCGCCACACTCTGCTGCCATGTGCCACTTTCAGGTCTCTTCACACTGCTGGTGTGTTTAATTTTTTGACATAGGGTGCAGGCAGATTACGGGCCTCACATAGCTGCTGCCAGGCCCCTAATCTGCCATGGGCCCCTATATACCGCCTCCTCATGCTGCTGCCAAGTCTAGAGTCTGTCATGGGTCCCTGTACGGCCTCCCATTGCTGCTGTCTCCATCGCCACACTCTGCCATGTGCCACTTTCAGGTCTCTTCACACTGCTGGTGTGTTTAATTTTTTGACATAGGGTGCAGGCAGATTACGGGCCTCACATAGCTGCTGCCAGGCCCCTAATCTGCCATGGGCCCCTATATACCGCCTCCTCATGCTGCTGCCAAGTCCAGAGTCTCTCATGGGTCCCTGTACGGCCTCCCATTGCTGCTGTCTCCATCGCCACACTCTGCTGCCATGTGCCACTTTCAGGTCTCTTCACACTGCTGGTGTGTTAAATTTTTTGACATAGGGTGCAGGCAGATTACGGGCCTCACATAGCTGCTGCCAGGCCCCTAATCTGCCATGGGCCCCTATATACCGCCTCCTCATGCTGCTGCCAAGTCTAGAGTCTCTCATGGGTCCCTGTACGGCCTCCCATTGCTGCTGTCTCCATCGCCACACTCTGCTGCCATGTGCCACTTTCAGGTCTCTTCACACTGCTGGTGTGTTAAATTTTTTGACATAGGGTGCAGGCAGATTACGGGCCTCACATAGCTGCTGCCAGGCCCCTAATCTGCCATGGGCCCCTATATACCGCCTCCTCATGCTGCTGCCAAGTCTAGAGTCTCTCATGGGTCCCTGTACGGCCTCCCATTGCTGCTGTCTCCATCGCCACACTCTGCCATGTGCCACTTTCAGGTCTCTTCACACTGCTGGTGTGTTTAATTTTTTGACATAGGGTGCAGGCAGATTACGGGCCTCACATAGCTGCTGCCAGGCCCCTAATCTGCCATGGGCCCCTATATACCGCCTCCTCATGCTGCTGCCAAGTCTAGAGTCTGTCATGGGTCCCTGTACGGCCTCCCATTGCTGCTGTCTCCATCGCCACACTCTGCCATGTGCCACTTTCAGGTCTCTTCACACTGCTGGTGTGTTTAATTTTTTGACATAGGGTGCAGGCAGATTACGGGCCTCACATAGCTGCTGCCAGGCCCCTAATCTGCCATGGGCCCCTATATACCGCCTCCTCATGCTGCTGCCAAGTCCAGAGTCTCTCATGGGTCCCTGTACGGCCTCCCATTGCTGCTGTCTCCATCGCCACACTCTGCTGCCATGTGCCACTTTCAGGTCTCTTCACACTGCTGGTGTGTTAAATTTTTTGACATAGGGTGCAGGCAGATTACGGGCCTCACATAGCTGCTGCCAGGCCCCTAATCTGCCATGGGCCCCTATATACCGCCTCCTCATGCTGCTGCCAAGTCTAGAGTCTCTCATGGGTCCCTGTACGGCCTCCCATTGCTGCTGTCTCCATCGCCACACTCTGCTGCCATGTGCCACTTTCAGGTCTCTTCACACTGCTGGTGTGTTAAATTTTTTGACATAAGGTGCAGGCAGATTACGGGCCTCACATAGCTGCTGCCAGGCCCCTAATCTGCCATGGGCCCCTATATACCGCCTCCTCATGCTGCTGCCAAGTCTAGAGTCTCTCATGGGTCCCTGTACGGCCTCCCATTGCTGCTGTCTCCATCGCCACACTCTGCCATGTGCCACTTTCAGGTCTCTTCACACTGCTGGTGTGTTTAATTTTTTGACATAGGGTGCAGGCAGATTACGGGCCTCACATAGCTGCTGCCAGGCCCCTAATCTGCCATGGGCCCCTATATACCGCCTCCTCATGCTGCTGCCAAGTCCAGAGTCTCTCATGGGTCCCTGTACGGCCTCCCATTGCTGCTGTCTCCATCGCCACACTCTGCTGCCATGTGCCACTTTCAGGTCTCTTCACACTGCTGGTGTGTTAAATTTTTTGACATAGGGTGCAGGCAGATTACGGGCCTCACATAGCTGCTGCCAGGCCCCTAATCTGCCATGGGCCCCTATATACCGCCTCCTCATGCTGCTGCCAAGTCTAGAGTCTCTCATGGGTCCCTGTACGGCCTCCCATTGCTGCTGTCTCCATCGCCACACTCTGCTGCCATGTGCCACTTTCAGGTCTCTTCACACTGCTGGTGTGTTAAATTTTTTGACATAGGGTGCAGGCAGATTACGGGCCTCACATAGCTGCTGCCAGGCCCCTAATCTGCCATGGGCCCCTATATACCGCCTCCTCATGCTGCTGCCAAGTCTAGAGTCTCTCATGGGTCCCTGTACGGCCTCCCATTGCTGCTGTCTCCATCGCCACACTCTGCCATGTGCCACTTTCAGGTCTCTTCACACTGCTGGTGTGTTTAATTTTTTGACATAGGGTGCAGGCAGATTACGGGCCTCACATAGCTGCTGCCAGGCCCCTAATCTGCCATGGGCCCCTATATACCGCCTCCTCATGCTGCTGCCAAGTCTAGAGTCTGTCATGGGTCCCTGTACGGCCTCCCATTGCTGCTGTCTCCATCGCCACACTCTGCCATGTGCCACTTTCAGGTCTCTTCACACTGCTGGTGTGTTTAATTTTTTGACATAGGGTGCAGGCAGATTACGGGCCTCACATAGCTGCTGCCAGGCCCCTAATCTGCCATGGGCCCCTATATACCGCCTCCTCATGCTGCTGCCAAGTCCAGAGTCTCTCATGGGTCCCTGTACGGCCTCCCATTGCTGCTGTCTCCATCGCCACACTCTGCTGCCATGTGCCACTTTCAGGTCTCTTCACACTGCTGGTGTGTTAAATTTTTTGACATAGGGTGCAGGCAGATTACGGGCCTCACATAGCTGCTGCCAGGCCCCTAATCTGCCATGGGCCCCTATATACCGCCTCCTCATGCTGCTGCCAAGTCTAGAGTCTCTCATGGGTCCCTGTACGGCCTCCCATTGCTGCTGTCTCCATCGCCACACTCTGCTGCCATGTGCCACTTTCAGGTCTCTTCACACTGCTGGTGTGTTTAATTTTTTGACATAGGGTGCAGGCAGATTACGGGCCTCACATAGCTGCTGCCAGGCCCCTAATCTGCCATGGGCCCCTATATACCGCCTCCTCATGCTGCTGCCAAGTCCAGAGTCTCTCATGGGTCCCTGTACGGCCTCCCATTGCTGCTGTCTCCATCGCCACACTCTGCTGCCATGTGCCACTTTCAGGTCTCTTCACACTGCTGGTGTGTTAAATTTTTTGACATAGGGTGCTGGCAGATTACGGGCCTCCCATTGCTGCTGCCAGACATGTAATCTGCCATGGGCCCCCGTACCGACTCCTCATGCTGTGACGTTGCAACAAGGTGTAATTCAACCCTACATATGTTAGACCGCCTTTACGAACAGCTAAAGGCCATCACAGATTTCCTGATGTTAAAAGCGGATAAAGGTACTCCCTGTGTAACTTAGATGTCAGCCATTGTCAGCTCATGTGTGACACCTGCGCTTGCTCAGGCCCTTTGAGGAGGCCACGCTATTCGTGAGTCGGCAGGACTATGGGATGAATGAGGTCAAATCGGCCATGGGCCCCCGTACCGCCTGTTCACGCTGATGCTGGTCCCACAGTGTGACCTGGGTCCCTGTACGGCCTCCCATTGCTTCCACTCTGCCATGTGCCACTTTGAAATCTCCTCACACTCCTGCGGTTGTCCATTTTGTCATAGGTTGCTGGCAGATTACAGGCCTTCCATAGGTGCCACCAAGCCCCATATCGGCCATGGGCCCCCGTACCGCCTGGTCACGCTGCTGCTGGGCCCACAGTGTGACCTGGGTCCCTGTACCGCCTCCCATTGCTCCCACTCTGCCATGTGCCACTTTCAGGTCTCCTCACGCTCCTGCTGGTTTCCATTTTGTCATAGGTTGCTGTATGGCCTCCCATTGCTGCTGCCTCCACCGCCACACTGTGGCTCCAAACACTGGTTTTGGCCCCGTGACTGGCCAAAGGAGTGAAGTGTGCAGTGATTCTAAGATCGACGGCACTCATCTGCATGTCATACTGACAGACAGTATTATTTCTCTTCCCCAGCAGACTCCAAGGGCATTTAAATTAAAGGTACAGTGTTCTGCACTAATATTAAGTCTCTCTGAAGCCTAGAAACACCCTTTTTTAAGTTAAATTCACAGCGAATTTATTCGACTCGAATCGAATATTGTCCACGAATTCGCCGAATCAGTCGAATCGAATTTTTCATTTCTTCGCTCATCTCTAGTATTAACTTTAAATTACGAAAATTCTCAAACGACAAAAGCAAACCTTTTTCTTGAACTAGGATTTCTATGTTCATTGCCACCTTCTTCTGGGTCAATCCCTGCGTCTGATCATGAGGGTTTTTTCCTGTTAAATTATTTTTCTAGGATTACTGTACACATTGAATGCAAAAACAAACATGGTGTCCACGTATGATAATTTTCTAGTTTGCACCTTTTTTTTTATTTTCCCGAATAGTCGGGATCGGCTGTCAAAAGCACTATACTAACAGATAATTGACCAATCGTTCCTCGTAAGGAATTTTTTTGTCTGATTTTCTTATAGTGTGTAGACTCCCTCCTTGCTACCAGCAAGCAAAGAAGTGATTTAAGATAGAATGTGGATAATGATGCCTGCTTTACATGAATGTCAATTATAGAGAATATACTAAGAAAAGTGATGTTGTACCTGTGATATAAACCCTTATTATACTTGTCAAAATGTATTTCTTGCTTTGTCCCTGCATCCCATTAAAGCATAGCTAACATGTCGATTTTGTTTACACAAATTTAGTTTTATTACCTTTTTAGCATTTGTAATACATGTAAGCCTTCAAATAAATATACATATTAAACAATGAAATACACTGGGATATATTTCTGATTTATAATGCTATCTTTAATTGCTGAAAAATAGTTGAGGCTGTTATCCAAGATAACATTTTTTTGAAGAACATCAACTTACTGATCCAATAAAGTTTTGTAATCAAGCACCCCGGAGATGAGATTTGCTGTAAACCTGCAATTAAAAGAGAGAGCAATGTGTCTGAATACATGAAGATGACTTCCATATTACACCGTGAGGTCCCTATTACAGAACACTGGCTAAGTATTCCTAAACCCTGGATTATAGGCTGGTACCTTGTGGTGAATAAACACTGACAGGTTTCTGATAACCCTCATTACTATACCACCTCTTGTTTTATTTCCACCCGCTTTCCGTACAATCTCCTTTAGCTCTACCATCAATAAGTGTGCAAAGACCTGCCTGAATTGATCCAAATTGAATGGCTTGTTCAGGCGGGTTTTCCTATTCCATGGTTCTGGTAAATCGAAGGCAAATTGTACAAATTTCATAGTGTATGACCATCCTTTATACAAGTACATGGGAGGGAGTGGACAGACACACAGCTGTCAGGCCCCATTCGCATTTCTGTGTTGTGGGAACTTGCATTCCCACACCCGTCTCTAGTAAAGTTGGGCCTAAGCTTGCTATTCAAAATTGTTCTGTTGCTAGCCAGTTTTACACTGCATCTTAATTCTTGTAGTAAAATACAAGCCTATGCACTTTGTCCCTGGTAAATTTGGGCCTAGTCTTGCTATTTAAAATTGTCCTGCTGTTTGGATGATTGTATACTTATGTTTCTTTTAAAGCAGTATTAAACCCAAAACCAAGTATGTAATATATTGCAGTTTTAACTCACTGATTGATGTAACACAGAGTGTGGAGTATTTTTGTTTGCAGCACTGGGCAACTGGAATGACTATCCTGTATATGTTTTCATGGATTGATACAAAAAGTGGATATGATCATTTGCACTTTTTTTACACTTATGGTTATATGTGTATGAAACTGCGTGGAGTATCTGTCAAAACCTGAGGGTCCACTATTGATACCCCAAAGTGGGGAAGGCGCATAGAGACCTATATTGTAGTATAAGTCAATATATGAAGGTGAGGGCACATCCATAATCTCACTGAGTGGTGGAACACAGATTGTAGAAAAGTATTGCTTTGCAGCACTAGGCACCTGGAATCGATATCCTGAATACGTATGCATGGATTGACACAAAAAGTGGATACAGTCATTTGGACTTTGGCACTTATGGTCATATGAAAAAAAGGAAAAAACAGCGCAAACATAGACCTTTACATGAAATCAATATTACAAAGTGCAAACATAAGTGAAAAAATTGATCAGTGGTAAAGTCCATCAAAATAAACCAAATTTCTAAAAAATATTAGTGCAAAAAAGAAAAAAAGAAAAAAAGAGAAAAAAATATTTTCAAATTCTTCTTCTAATATAGAGGAACTTCCACCTTCCACCCGTGAAAACCAATATCAAATGCACTCACCAGATAAAGGTGAAAAAAACGCCTCTTAGGAATTTTATGGGATCCTACACCCTCTTTCGTATCCACTCTATAGGAATCCTCCTCTCCACCATAGGCTCCACCATCCGACCAGGGAGAAAAAAATCTCAGATAGTGTAATATTGTAAGACACCATTCATAAGTGAAATCAAGGATTGAGGTCACTCACATTCAATTCAATTTAAAAAGGCATATTTATTAGGATCAGCTTCTTCCAGATAAACAGTAGATGCAAGGCAACCTCCCACGGAATCTCACATCACAGCTCCAGGTTTCAGCAGAAGCTCTACAGAGACACCGCATATACAGATCCCAAAAGATGGCCGCTGGAACGCACCGCTCAGCGTGCGCTCCACTCACCGGAAGTGACGTCAGACGTACGGAGTACAAACCGGAAATGCGTCAACGCGTTTCGCCCCTCCCATCGGGCGTTCTCAAGACGTTCATTTCCTGTCTGAAGCTCCCTTATATACCCAGCAGAGACCCACCCCTCCGTTTCAATTGGTCAAAACTCTTCCCCGGGATGATCAAACAAACCACTCCTCCTGTAACGTGACGTGAGAGTCCCTTACAGATGAGGTAAATGCCTATACAATTAGAAATCTTTTTTCATGTTATTCCTGACACTATTAAATTATCTCCCAGAAGCGACATGTATATTACCACATGTCCCCAGTGGGAAAAACACGAACAAAGTATTAAACAATGCCTCACTATTACAAAAAACTTTCTTTAATATATGAGCAATGAATACTAAATAGTATAAAAATGAAAATAAATATAAATGTAATAAAAATAAAAAATATAAGATGAAAATAAAAATGAAAATAAAAATAAAAAATAAAATATAAAAATAAAAATAAAAAATGAAATAAAATAAAAATAAAAATAAAAATAAAAATAAATAAAAAATAAAAATAAAATGAAAACAAATATAGAAAAAAATATAAATAAAAATAAAAATAAAGAATAAAAATAAAAATAAAATTAAAATAAATATAAAAATAAAATTAAAATAAATAAAAATAAAAAAAATATAAAATAAAAATAAAAATAAATATAAAAAGAAAAATAAAAAATGAATGAAATAAAAATAAAACTCAAAATAATATGTGAAATAAAATAAAAAAATATTAAAAAATAAATAAATAAAAATATAAATAAAAATAAAATTAAAGATAAAAATAAAAATAAACCAATAACAAAAATAATTTAAAAAATGCAATAGCATTACAATGTGTAAAAAAACTATTAATAAGACACCTGAGGAATTTTTAATGGAAATAGTCTATGCTCTTACCAATTAGACAAAAAACAATTAATGTCTATGTCCGAATTCAACCCTTTGGGGTACAAAGATCCTAATTGAAAGATCCATTTTGTTTCATTCTGCGAGATACTCTTGACCATATCTCCCCCCCTCCAATGGGAAACGATCCGATCAATCCCGCAGAATTTCAAACACGATGGATCCCTATTATGACACATTCTGAAATGATAGGAAAGACTGTGATGTTTATATCCTTTTTTAATATTTCTAATGTGTTCACCTAATCTCACCGACAATTTCCTAGACGTTCTACCTACGTATTGGAGATGACAAGAGCACTCCAACACATACGTAACAAAGGAACTATCACAAGTTATAAAATTATTTATTTTATAAGAGGAACCCGTAGAACAAGAATGAAACGAATCATATCTCCTCTTAGTATCTCCTCTCATATTTCTACATGCCATACACCTTTTACATTTATAAAACCCCACAGTATCCAAAAAAGTTGCCTTTTTCTTCGGAATATCTGGGATATTTTTTGCTAACTTCATTCTCAATGTGGGTGGTTTTCTGTAAATGAATGAAGGTTTCTCAGGTATTAAATCATGGAGAACATCATCCCTCTTCAGAATCGACCAGTGTTTCCTTATAATATTTTCAATAACCTTATGTTGATTAGAGTAACCCGTGATAAAAGCCAGTTCACCTACTTTCTTCTTGTTCTTTCTATTTATTAATAATTCATCTCTATTAATCCTCCTCACTTGATCCATTGCACCTGTTAGAATATTTTCTTCATAGCCTTTTTCTCTAAACCTTTCCAACAACATATTTGCTTGCTCTTGAAATATCTTATTGTCATCACAGTTCCGCTTGAGTCTAATCAATTGGCTTTTAGGAATGGACCTCAACCAATTTCTATGGTGGCAACTGTGGATTGGGATGTAAGCATTCCTATCCACTTGTTTAAAATATGTTTTTGTGTGAAGATAGTCCCCCTGTCTATAGATGACTAAATCAAGAAAGTCTATAGATTCCATACCGATATGGTTAGTGAATGTGATGTTATAAGGATTACACTCCATTCCACGGATGTATTCCTCTAAACCATTCCTAGTTCCCTTCCAAATTATCACGATGTCATCTATAAACCTTCTAAAGAGTAGTAATTTCTCATTCATCTTTCCAAAAATAGCTTTATCTTCCCACATACTCATAAAAAGGTTGGCTACTGATGGAGCATATTTCGCTCCCATCGCAACTCCAGTGCACTGCCTATAATAATTGTTGGAATGCCAAAAATAGTTATTTGACATTGCTAGGTCAAGACAATCTAGCAAAAAATCAATTTGATCACCTTTTAAACCCGATTTTTTCTCCAATGCCCATCTCACCGCTGTTAAAGCATCCTCATGTCTAATGTTGGTGTATAGTGCATTCACATCAACACTGGCCAAAACACAGTTCTCTTTAATCCTTATTTTTTTCAAAACTGAGATCAAATCTCCACTATCCTTAAGGTAAGATGGAAAACCTGATACCAGAGGTTGTAGGAATTCATCCACATATTCCCCTAGTCTCGAAAACAGTGAGTCAATCCCATTGACAATGGGTCTTCCAGGGGGTTTTAATAAACTTTTATGTATCTTGGGTAGTTGGTATATAACAGGTGTAACAGGTGCTTTTGGTACCAAATATCTCGCTTCTTTTTTGTTTAAAAAACCTTCTCTTTCACCTCTTTTCACTAGTTTCATTAATTTGTTCTTGTAGCTTTTTAGAGGGTTGCCCCTCAATTTCTCATATGTATTTTCATCACCCACCAATCTATTCAGTTCTTCATAATAATCATTCCTATTCAACACCACCACCCCTCCTCCTTTGTCTGCTGATCTTATTACAATGTTATTATTTTTTTCTAATTGTTGAATTCCTCTAATTAAATCATGCTTCATCCTCTTATTTGGAACCGATAATACCTCCAAATCATATTCCACCATCTTTTTGAATGTATCTATACAACAATTATTTCCTACTTTTGGGTTGAACACAGACTTATTCCTCAAATTGGTGTGCTTATAAACCCCTTCATTCCCATCATTGCTCATTCTCCCACCCTTATGAGGATCAATAGCATTAGATTTGGAGTTTTTACTCCAATATTTTTTTAAATTTAATTTTCTAATAAATCTATGAAGATCTATGTAAGTCTCCAATTTATTTAATTTTTTGTCGGGTGCATATTTCAGACCCAATGCTAAGACCCTCAATTCATCCTCTTTTAAAATGTAATCACTTAAGTTGAAAATTCCTTTATTTACATTGACCTTTTCCTTTTTCCTTTTACCTCCTCTACATCCCCTGTATTTCTTCCTTCCCAATAGGGGTCCTGATAGTTTGGGTCCTGATAATTTTGGTAATTCTGATAATTTGGAGGTGGTTTCCATCCACCCCTCCCTCCTCTGTTTGGGTAATACTGACCCCCTCTCCCTCTCGGGTTGTAAACTCCTCTTTGGTTCCCCCCTCTCCATGGCGGTCCCACAAAACCTCCTCTTGGAAAAACCTTTCCCTCATATTGATGATTATATGGGGATCCCATTAGAGGTCCAAATCTATTGTATGTGGGCACCCCATAGTTAGAAGTTGGATTCTCATCCATGTTCTTTCTAGGGGAAGAATTCTTTTGTATATTTTTTGAAAAAGCAACCGTAGCTGCCTTAATCTTCACTCCAGATGATCCCAAATTAGAACCTGGATCTTTGGTATCCCCCTCAACTGAGGAATTCCTAGAATCGTCAGTTCCCTTACTATTATCATCCTGCCATTTATAAACATTTTGGGATTTGTAATCCTGTATATCTCTACCATATTTCTTAATTTTCTTCTTTTTAGTGTCCTCATCTACTTTATTAATATATTCTTGAGTTAGTTTCGCCTTTTCTTTAAAATCCATTGATTCACTGAAAGGGGCCATTTTTTCCTTTAGATTATAAATTATTTCTTCCAAAATTTTAAGTTTCCTTTTTCTTCTTTGTACAATTAATTCCATAAGTTTTTTCTCAACATGGTTGAAAAATGAAAACCACTCCTCATCCACCTCTTTCCCCACAAGACCATCACTGGGAGCAATTTCCCATCTGAGCCTTCTTGGGGTGATTCCTTCTTTAATGTATTTTTCAAGTGTCACTACATCCCACCACGCCCTCACCTGCTTGTCCAAAGAATTTTTGAGTGTTCTAAAATCCTTAGACAAATCAGTGTTTTCTACATTCTGTGAAAAAATATCTTCTACATTCACCCTTTTTAAAGACACAAAACTAAATAAATCCATGGCTGCAGGATCAAGTACAGATGAAGTATATATAAATACTATGACCTCTGAACACACAAAAAAACTAAAAATTATTCCTGCGCCTAGTAAAACACTCTAATACAGGTTCTATCCTGCTGCTGTGCACTGTGATCAACACAAACAATGAAAAAAAGGAAAAAACAGCGCAAACATAGACCTTTACATGAAATCAATATTACAAAGTGCAAACATAAGTGAAAAAATTGATCAGTGGTAAAGTCCATCAAAATAAACCAAAGTTCAAAAAAATATTAGTGCAAAAAAGAAAAAAAGAAAAAAAGAGAAAAAAATATTTTCAAATTCTTCTTCTAATATAGAGGAACTTCCACCTTCCACCCGTGAAAACCAATATCAAATGCACTCACCAGATAAAGGTGAAAAATTTTTTATACTATTTAGTATTCATTGCTCATATATTAAAGAAAGTTTTTTGTAATAGTGAGGCATTGTTTAATACTTTGTTCGTGTTTTTCCCACTGGGGACATGTGGTAATATACATGTCGCTTCTGGGAGATAATTTAATAGTGTCAGGAATAACATGAAAAAAGATTTCTAATTGTATAGGCATTTACCTCATCTGTAAGGGACTCTCACGTCACGTTACAGGAGGAGTGGTTTGTTTGATCATCCCGGGGAAGAGTTTTGACCAATTGAAACGGAGGGGTGGGTCTCTGCTGGGTATATAAGGGAGCTTCAGACAGGAAATGAACGTCTTGAGAACGCCCGATGGGAGGGGCGAAACGCGTTGACGCATTTCCGGTTTGTACTCCGTACGTCTGACGTCACTTCCGGTGAGTGGAGCGCACGCTGAGCGGTGCGTTCCAGCGGCCATCTTTTGGGATCTGTATATGCGGTGTCTCTGTAGAGCTTCTGCTGAAACCTGGAGCTGTGATGTGAGATTCCGTGGGAGGTTGCCTTGCATCTACTGTTTATCTGGAAGAAGCTGATCCTAATAAATATGCCTTTTTAAATTGAATTGAATGTGAGTGACCTCAATCCTTGATTTCACTTATGAATGGTGTCTTACAATATTACACTATCTGAGATTTTTTTCTCCCTGGTCGGATGGTGGAGCCTGTGGTGGAGAGGAGGATTCCTATAGAGTGGATACGAAAGAGGGTGTAGGATCCCATAAAATTCCTAAGAGGCGTTTTTTTCACCTTTATCTGGTGAGTGCATTTGATATTGGTTTTCACGGGTGGAAGGTGGAAGTTCCTCTATATTAGAAGAAGAATTTGAAAATATTTTTTTCTCTTTTTTTCTTTTTTTTCTTTTTTGCACTAATATTTTTTTGAACTTTGGTTTATTTTGATGGACTTTACCACTGATCAATTTTTTCACTTATGTTTGCACTTTGTAATATTGATTTCATGTAAAGGTCTATGTTTGCGCTGTTTTTTCCTTTTTTTCATTGTTTGTGTTGATCACAGTGCACAGCAGCAGGATAGAACCTGTATTAGAGTGTTTTACTAGGCGCAGGAATAATTTTTAGTACTTATGGTCATATGTACATGAAATTGAGATCTTTATTTGGTGATGTTAAATTTTATATGTAGTTTTATGTTCACATGTATATTTTGAGACACACAAATAGATATATGCAGCTTGTTTCATTCCAAATCAAAAATTCGTATGACATTCTCGGTATTCGGAGATTTGGATGTATCCAAATTTTCCCAAGTCCTCTTCCAGGACAGCTTCACATGAGGCTCCTCCTACCAGGATACATCTGATCCACTTTTTTTTAATAAAAAGCCCATCCATCCCTGGGGTCCTCAGTATTTGTGTTTCCTGTATAGGCAGTATTCCCGTTTTGTTGTTTTTTTGTTTTTTGTTTTTTACAGGCCAGCTGGCAGGGTACAGAGGCCTCCTGAATTTGGCCACCCTGCAGAGCAAGGCAGAGGCCTTGCGGGCTGGCTTCATCCAGGGCTATTTCATAGGGGTTCATTCCCGGTAAGTGGCCAGGATTAGGACAGGCAGCACCCCTTCTCTCATGCTGATATTGTCCAGACAGCCTCACCAGGGGGTGGACCTGTGTACACGGTTTCTGGACCAGGGAGCCCTAATTCTGTGGGGCAAAGCATGTACCTGGCTGATTGGGCGGTAGCAGGATGCCAAAATCTGTCTGGTTGTTGTGGCTCGATGTGGTGATGTCACTTCTGGGGAAACCGGAACAAGCGCCACTTTTCACGGTGATGTAATTTCAAGGGTACCGCAGATTGCATTTCGGCAAAAGGGAGAGGATTACTGCCATATTGTCTATGGATGGCAGTCCACACGCTCACCCCACGCCACAGCCACCTTGGATCCACTTCGACTGTGAGGGGGAGCCATGATGGGTGGACCTAGGGAAGGGGTGGGGCCCCGAAACCCCTACAAACGGTGTTGCCATGGAGGGCGGACAGTGGCCATGATGGAGGCAGATCTGTTGGAGCAGGGGGAAGCCAGCAACAAGGTAGGCAGCTGGATGGCTGGCATAAGTCCCCCTGAAGTATTGCAGCTCCAAGTACTCTCTCCTCCTTGTTGTCCAATTGAAATCTGTCCCTCAGGGACTTCCAGTTCTTGCACTTCTGGGGGGTTTAGCCAGCAGATGTGCTCTGGTTTATTGGAGGCCTCTATGCTCTTTCTCTCTCCCTGTTTAGAAGGAATCCCAGGAGGGGGAGAGGAAGGAAAAGGAGACTCCATCTTAAGAAAAGAGGAAATGTGCAAGCTGTAAGAAAAGGTTCTCAAGCTCATGGTTTAAACCTCTGTGCCAGGAATGCATTGACAAACTGGTCAAAAAATATCAGGGTCTCTCTTAAAAGATTTATTGCAGTCCATGACTTAGAAAATGTCACAAACTTTCCAGAATTTTAGGGAACAGATGCAGGAACCTGCCCTGGACGAGCCACAACCCGGCACCTCGGGGGTCACTGTAGCGGAAAACCATGCGACCAAAAATAGAAGGCAGGACTATAGCATCTCTGTGGATTTGGAGGAAGAATCGGCCAGCTCTTCTGAGTCAAAGGATGGAGAAATTGAAGAACGAGAATATAAGTCTCAAAGATTCCTTTTTCCTGCAGAAGACACGGAAGGCCTCTTAAAAGTAATTTATTGCACTCTAGACCTAGAGGAGGAACAACTGGGTCTCTTGTTGCATGACCAGCTATATGCAGGGCTACAAAAAAAAAATGGTTGTACGTTTTTAGTCCATCCCATGCTGTGGGATACCATTAAGAGAATGGGAGGAGCCAGAAAGGAAAGCCCTTTTTCCTAAGAAATCTAAAAAGGCGATTTACATCAATGAAAATGCATTGCTCTGGGAGTCCTGCCCAAAGCTCGATTCCCCCCCCCAAAAAAAATCTAGAGTACGGACCTATCCTTTGAAGACAGGAGCTTACTAAAGGACCCGATGAACTGCAAAGCTTGCACATTCCTCAGAGGAGCTTGGGAAGTACCCACGATGAACTTTAAGCCATCTGTTTCAACTACCTGTATTGCCCATACCTTGGATGTGGCCAGCTCCGCTCCCAACTCAAACAGGGTACACTGGTGGGAGAAATTATTCAATCTCTACCGGTCCTAGAAAAGGAAGTGGCCTTTATCGCGGATGCATCGGCTGAAACCATTAAGTATACTGCAAAATCAACTGCTCTCTTAAATTCAGCAAAAAGAGCAGTTTGGTTGAAGTCTTGGCAGGGAGACATAGCATCCAAATCCAGCCTACTGTATATGGTCTGCCCTTCAAGGGGAAGCTCCTTTTTCAGCTCAGAATCGACCTTGGTACTAGAAAGGTCTGCCGATTAAAAAGAAAGGGTTCCCAATAAACAGTTGGGGAAGACATTTTTTCATCCAAACAGGTAATGCTCAACCAAAGAAACTGAGTTTTAGGGTCAAAAAAGAGGCTGGTCGACAACCAAGACAAACCCAAGGCTCAATCCAAATGACTCGTGGAGCCATGTGGGAGGAAGGCTGGAATACTTCCACACTCAGTGGCTAGAGATTACCCAGAATGCATTCATCTTGAATATAATTCAGAACAGCAACAGGATAGAATTCTCACACCTTCCCCTTTTACAGGTTTTTTGCGACCCCACTACCAAGGTAAAATGAAAAGGCAGATGCACTCGTAAATCTCTTGGAAGTAATGCTCCAACAGAAAGTAATCAGCCTACTGGGGTAAGAAGAAAAAAAAAAGGGGGTTTTACGCTAATTTTTTCCTGAGCAGAAAACCATCAGGAAAATAAAGAATGATACTCAATATGAAAAAAAGTGAACAAATGCATTTTAAGATTCAAGATTTTCGGATGGAAACAGTGAAATAAATCCTTTCCCCTGGAGTATTTATGGCTTCAATAAACCTAAAAGATGCATAACTTCATATACGGGAGTACTCAAAGAAGTTCCTGAGGTTTGCGCTAAAGGGACCTGGAAAGACAATTCTGTTCCAGTTCATTGCCCTTCCCTTCAGTCTGTCATCAGCCCCATGGATCTTAATGAAAGTCCTAGTAGAAGGTACTTGAGGCTAAAGGGAATAAGTATCATCCCTTACCTGGATGATCTACTTTTGTTTGCAGACTCGAAGGAGGTACTAGAAAAGCATGTGCCGGATACAATATCTATCTTGACAGAACTAGGCTGGCTAAAGAATTCAGAAAGATCACAGCTAGCCCCTTCCAACAAAATCACGTACTTGGGATATATTTTGGATTCAACAACCACCTGCCTATACCTGATGCCAGGAAAGGTACTGAAGCATCAGCAAGACCCAGAGAACTTTCTGGAGGCATCAGACTGTACAGTCAGGGATGCCATGAAGCTTATTGGATGAATGACTGCAACCATACTGGGATTCCAATGGGCTCAACTGCACTCCAGGGCAATCAATAATCATGTTCTCTTTACCTGGAATGGCCAACAAACTTCTTTGGAAACACTTTTTTTCCAACAAAAATTTACAACAGATGCAAGCACTTGGGGCTCACATATGGAAGATTGCCTAGCTCAGAGGAGATGGAACCCAGAAACAGCAAGAAGCTCCTCAAATTTCAGGTAACTGATGGCAGTCTTCAAAGCTCTTATGTCCTTTCAGGAGAAAAAAAAGGGGAAGGAAATACAAGTCCTGTTGGACAACATGGCAACAGTTGCGTGCCTAAACAGACAAGGAGGCACAAGGTCACCAAAACTAATGTAAGTAGCAGAAAGACTTCTAACTTGGGCAGAAGAAAACCTAATGACAATCACTGCAGTTAATGTGAAGGGGCACCTGAACTCTTTGGCAGACAAATGAAGTTGAGAAGAAATCAGCCAGTCGGAGCTGTGTCTCAGCCATGCAACATTTGTCCAAATCTGCAGCAGATGGGCACTCCTTCCATAGAACTTTTTGCCAACAGAGGAAATACAAAACTAAGAAAATATTTCTGTCTACAAAGAGACCCTCAAAGTGCAGGCACAGACTCATTAGCTCAAGCATGGGAGGGAGATCTCCTTTGCGCCTTTCCACTCTTTAGACTTCTACCAAGAGTTCTGCAGAAGATACAGACATCTCAAACCAAAGTCTTCCTAATCGCCCCATTCTGGCCAAGAAGGTCATGGTTTTCCCTCCTGCTTTGCTTAGTGGACCCCTCGATATTTCCACCCAGGAAGGACCTTCTCACACAGTGGGAGGTGCTACACTCATACCTAGAGAGACTGTCATTGGCAGCTTGGCTTCTGAGCAGGAAAGGTTAGTTAGGAAAAGATTTTTGGAGAAGGTGATCTCCACCCTTCTAAGTGGATGAAAACAGTCCACAAATGCTATTTACAACAAAATCTGGAAAAGATTTACTTTTCTGTAAGGTAGAAAACAACTTGTTAGAAGTGCCTATTCTGAATTCAGTAGTCGAATTCCTACATGCAGGAGCAGATAGGAAGCTAGCAGCTACAATGCTTAAAGTCCAAGTAGCTGCTTTATCTAATTTTCTGGAATTGAAGTTAACCGAAGATCCGCTGATCATCCAATTCATTAAGGCCATCACCAAACATAGGAACCCATACAGACCCAAAGTTCCCAAAGGGACTTAGGAACAGTCTTAAGAAGCTTTCAACGGGAGCTTTTTGAGCCTTTGGATAAATGCTTTCTCAGGTGTTTAACCCTCAAGACCATCCTCTTAGTAGCCATGGTCTCAGCTTGTAGAATCAGCAAATTGCAAGCACTGATCTTAATAGAGCCTTACTGCACAATCCTAATGGATAAAATTATCCTCAGTCTGGACCCAGCGTTACTGCCAAAATTTGTGTCATTTGTTCACAGAGCAGAAGAAATTGTAATCCCATCATTTTGCGAAAACCGGAGTAATGCCAAAGAAGAGCATTATAAACTTGATGTGAAAAGATGCCTTATTTCATATATTGAGTGGAGAAATTCTTCCAGCCTCTTTATCTTATTGCGAGGACCAGGAAAGAGCTCAAAAACCTCTAAAGGCACCATTGCAAGGTGGCTAAGAGAAACTATTTTGGAAGGCTACAAATCCGCAGCACTAACACCACCATCTGGTGCATTCAACTAGAGCTACCACAGCTTCATGGGCAGAGAAAGCTGGAGCCTCCCCTGGACAGATCTGCAAGGCCGCAACATGGTCCAGCTTCAGCACGTTCTCTAGACACTACCGATTTACACCTAACCTCCAGCAAAGAACTGGAGTATTTGGCAGGAAGGTCTTGCAAGCGGCATCCCCACCCTAATGTATGTTTTTCTATTCAATACTCTCATGTGAAGCTGTCCTGGAAGATGACTTGGGAAAACGCAGTTATTTACCTGTTAACTGTATTTGCAGGAATCTTCCAGGATAGTTTCACATGAAAGCTCTCGAATTACAACAGTAATTTTAATGAATCCCAAATAATTTTTAATAAAACAACCAAATTCATTAGTTTCATTTGGATGTTTGAAGCATCCGGATGAAATGAATGATCCAAACTGAATCATGTCCTTAACAACCATGACTCATCTGCTGTCAGCAAGATTCCCCGCTGACAGCAGATTGTAAACAAACAAGTGTCAGTTATAAAAATAACAAACAAAATAAACACAGAGTGGGATGCCCCTCTTAGGTCTAGTATGGATTTTAAGGGGAACCTCAAAATTTTAAATAAAATGGCATGGGCCCCCCCAAAAGTCCATACCAGATCCCTATCCGAATATGCAGGCCAAGAAAATGGGATGTCCCCCTTCCTGAGGCATACCAGGCCCCATGCCCTCAACAATGCCCTCAGGAATGTTTTGGGGGAGGGGGCTCTTCCCCACAAACCTGTCCTGGTGGTTGTAGGGTCTGTGAGCGGGGGCATATTGGAATCTGGACAGTTTTTGACAAGTCTTTTTTTTTTTTTCTCTTTAATAAAAGAAAAGTCCCCCAAAGTAAATCCAGTGTCAGTCATGATGAACACCAGCTGCCGCCCTAAAAAAACAAACAAAACAAAGAGGTTACACATGATGCTTGCCTCCCAGTGACTGACCGCTCCGGTTCCCAGTGATGATGGTAAAGAAACAGAGGAGAAAGGGATGGGATCACCGTTCATGTTATCCTCCCCCTTTATTTACCATTAGTGGGAACTGGAGGCAAGCATCGCTTGCGCACTTCTCTTTTTTTTGTTTTGTTTTTTTTTTGGGTTGGTGGCTGGCATTCATTGTGATTGATGCTGGATTTACTTTGGGGGACATTGTTTTTTTGTTTTGTTTTGTTAAAAAAGGACTTCTCAAGGCATGTAGCCTGGTATAGTTCAGGTTGGGAGGGGACGCTTGGTCATCCCCCCCACTGACACTTTCCTAGCCTGCCAGGCTGAATGCTCGGATAAAGGTCTGGTATGGATTTTGAGGGTGATGCCATTCAATTTTTTAAAAATTTGATGTGGGGTTCCCCTTATAGTCCATACCATATCTAAGGGTCTGGTATGGAGGGGGAATGACACACTTTTTTTTTTTTTTTTTTTTTTTTTAATTTTGGCATAGGATTTCCCTTTAAAATCCATACAAGACCTGAAGGTGAGGCATGGGTATTAAGGACATGGCTGCCGCCCATTCATTGACTACCAGCTATACTGAATTCAGATTGATTCAATGTTTTTGATTTGAATATTTAACAAAACAAATAGTTGTGATGGATTTATTTACAAATGCAAAGAAACAAAATTAGTAACTTAAATCGATCCAAAATGAAATGAAACATTTTTTTTTGTTCTACTTATGTCTACACACACAAGATGCATTGGGAAGCAATTGATTTTCAGTTTTGATTGGTTTGTGATTAGCAGCACAAAAACATTTTTTACACATTCTGCAGCAGCAGAACTTGATATACATATTTGGGTCACATATTTTGGGTAGCAGTGCATAAATGTTTTGGATTTGTTCATATATTCCAGTTTACCAATAATTATATGTGTTGGCTGCATCAGTTTTCTTTTCTTTAAGTTTTTTTCCCCTTGGTTTCATCTGGTGTTTTGGTCAGCAATACACCTCCTATGTTGGAGTGCCCCCCCACTCTGGTTAAATGAGTACATCTTTGGACAACAGCACTGTCAGTCTGGGGGGATGGGGGGTGTTACTAGCAGATTAAAGTACACAAACTGAAGCCAAACTCCAACTAATGTTTTTACACTTTTGGGATAAAGGTTTTACATGAATAATTAACAGCTGATCATTGTAAGCATCCCTGTTAAATGGTTTGTCCCATCTTTGTAACTGATGCATTCTGCTGGAGAGCTTGTTCGTTTGAAAAACAAAAGACTTACTGGCTGGATCTCCCAGATGAAAATAGAAGAAAGCCTAAAACTAGAAAATGAATGCAGCCATCACATCTAAAAAACGGTTAGCTACAATATAATAATTGTTTGATTTGGGGTTTAATACAACTTTAATTCTTCTTGTAGTAAAATACCTGCCTATACTTTCTTTTTCTAGAGCTTTTCAACCAATTTACTTTCATTGAAATGTCGCCGTTAAAACTACCTAAAAAAAATTATTGAAAGTAACCAGATTGGGGTGCTGCTGCTGTATGCAAGTCAAGCAAATTGTAAAAAAAAAAATTAATTCCATTGCCAAATATGTGCTGCCTGTGTATGCTGCCACTAAGACTGTCCATAAAAATTCTACAGTTCTATGTACATCCTTAAGGCATCCCAAGCATGTTATTTAAAGGGTAAGTCCACTTTTTTAAAAAAAGATGTGCACATTTTTTTCAGGTAAAAAAAATGTGCATTTTTGGTTCTTTTTTTTTGGGAGCCTATAAAACATAGCACCAGCAATCAGCAGATCGCTGGTGCCATGCAGGTCTCCAGCAGACTGTCAGTTTATTCTGTGTGCTTGTACCTCATACGTAATGATATTTTAACACTGACAGGAAGCTGTGGTAGTTCATTGAAAACTACAAGCCAACATCTTCAAAGGACAGAACTCTGTGAATAAAGGGCTCCGCCCACCCGACTGCACTGATTTCATAATCTGACAGCTAATATGGGGAACTTCTCCCCATACTGCGGTCACAGGGAGAGGGGGGGTCAGGTAGCTGCGGCAGCAGTTGGAACATGTTACATGTTCTATCCTAAGGTAGGGTTCACACCATAGAAATGCAGTCCAGATTTGTTCTGGGTGTGTTTCTGCATGTGTGCTTTTGGCATGTTTTTGATGCATCCTGGTTCATTTTCTCTTTTATATAATTTTAATAGGGAGATGTGCATTCCAGTGCATTTTGATGCATTCCGGTGCATTTTTATACATTTTACTGTTCCAGCACTGTTCTGTGCAGGGAAAATGCAGCCTGTTGTACTTTTTTTTTTTTTTTTTTCTGCAACCTGAACACACTGGAACTGAAAGCACTGATGTGAACTATGACATTGACAACCATATGACCTAATTTCTGTGCATTTTCGATGCAGAAACAAAGCACACTGAAACGCATGTATTGTGAACTGGCCCTAAAAATGGGTAGAACATGTAACATGTTCCCAAAGGTGAACTTCTTTAATCAGGATTTTTGTATGTTCAGTTTTGCCCCCAGAGCTGTATAAAGACCCCTGCATGGTATTTTTTTTAACAAGCATTGGTATACATCGCCCATGACAGTGTTCAGCTTCCTATGATTTTTTTTTTTTTTATTATTATTATTATTATTGCAGTTTGCCTATTAGCCCTAAAAATGTCTAGAAAATTCAACTCCCCTCCCCCCATATACTGTACTTCTATGGGATTTGTCTTTAAGTTTGAGTTTTGAATCTGAACCTCATCCCTGCTCCTAAGGAATTCCTGTAAAAGTACACTCCTGAAACCGAATAGTAATAACTGACCAGGGGCGGACTGACCATTTGGAAACTCGGGCACTGCCCGAGGGCCCGGGGTCAGTAGGGGGCCCCATGAGATACCCCTGGTACCTTTTTCATAGGCTTTTTTGAGTTTGGGCAAGGACACAGGGGCCCCATGATCCCCTATTGCCCGGGGGCCCCATGAGTTGTCAGTCCGCCCCTGTACCTGACTGTTGCTCAGATAGGGCTTGGGTTCTATCTCTCGCCAAACATTATTTGCATGTGTGTCTTGGCAACATCATAGTGCAGTTTTATTTTCTATTTTAGACTAGAGTAACCTCATAAGTAACAGACAGACAGATAACAACTAGAAAAAAATATATTATATCTGTCAGTAGCGCCAGGCAGCTGGATGTCAATTACAATAGTGTCTGCATTTTCTGCTCATCCCTGGCTAAATGAATGTGGTCTGAAGAATTATTATTGTAATTGTACCCCTTAGAATAGTTGTGACTCCGTAGCTGAGCTGGTATTACTGTAATTCAATCATTCTCTGCTCATTTAAGTGGATGAATGGTGTAAGTATTAAAATGAATTTTAAACCCGATTTATTGCTATGCATTGGTGTGTATGTCTTTGTGAGTAGAAATCATATAATTTTCCCTAACAGCAGCTTGGTTCTTAAATAATCTGGTGTTACAGATTTATTTGCTGTGTTTTACAGCAAGCCTGCTGGCTATGTGCATTAGGATCTGTCTAATGTTAAACATTTGCTCATTACATACCTCTAAAGGTAACTATATACATGTGATGTCTGTACTCATGTACCCTTTTAGCAGGATCAGATGATCTGGCTGTATACAAGGTAGGGCACAAATAAAGCTAGTGATCCTTACTGACTTTGAAAAAAACACTTTCTGGCATTCCAGGAGGTCATTACTGAACAGGAAAGGCCAGTGTTTTACTTTGCTATAAAGAAGATGGAGCTAAGCTACTGCGTACCACTGCAACTATCATGTAAAAACCAAGGCAGGTCCCATTATTGGATGGACTTAAAGGAAGGCAGTTATCTCTCCCTTTGTACATTCCAGTACATATCTGATTTTCTAAGGCCACATTATTACACCTTGGCAGAAGGTATAAACTCTACTGGCTTACAAGATTGAGCAGTATAAAGTGTCAGGTGTAACAACTTCAATGCCTGGTCCCACCATGCTGCCACCAATAGGTGACAAACGTGGTGTCCACTCGCACCACTCTATCAGTAATACAGGCCAATGACACTCAGCCTCAACCAGCACAAAGATTTTCCGGGTCGCAGGAAACGTACTACGAGTGATTAACACGGGGTTTAGTTATCTAGGTAGTCCACCAGTTACCCGCAATACAGCTGCCACCAGATGTTTTATCGGAAGCCCCAACTGTTCACAATATCTATTATAATATATAATAAGTTTACAATAATAAAGACTTTTAATAAATATCTGTAATATACTCTGTCATGATGGACAGGAATATTTCAGGGATTTACCAGATAGTAGTGTTCTTCAGACAAACCGGTATTCAGTACGTTCTGTCTTAGTGTGTTAGAGATAATGTTAATGATTTTAAAATAAGGTTGAATAAAAGAAAAGGTAAAACAGTGCAAGCAAAATACAGAAAAAAGGTAATACAAAAAAGAAAGGGACCATAATACAACATAATACAACAGAAATGAAGGGGAGCAAGAGTGAAGGCACTTAAAGTCCTGGTTCCAGAAAAGATCGGTCAATCGACATAAGATAAATCCGAGTGCTGGCTCTCTTAAATCTTGGTTAATATTCTTTGTTGATGGTAAAGGAGAGCGACAGACTGCTGATGCAGTCTCTTTATCTAGTTCCTGATGAGGGTGTGAATAGAAATGACCAGACCAATCTTGAGGTCTGAGTGACGGCCAACGGGAGATCACAATATTTATGATCATGAAACTGGTACTCCCTCAGACAAAGTTTTCTACACATATTAATATCTTCAAATACCTACAGTTTACATCTTGATGACCAGTATTTTGGATATATTGGATTTTGGATGGAATGAGAGCCTAGCCTGCTTCCGGTACATCTTAAAGCGGAACTATATTCACCTTCAATCTAGCTATGTGCAGTCCTTGTGGCATTTGTGAGCGTGCATGGAAATCTACTGCAAACTTGCAGCTTAGTAACACTGTGCCTACTGGGTTAGCTGTGACATAGCAATGCCAGGAGGCAGCAGTGCCCAGCCTAGGCAGGAAACCTGTAGGTACTGCCTTGCCAATCGAAAATCAACAAAACCATACAAAATAGAGCACAAATGTTTTTAGTATTTGTGTGAGAGGGAGGAAAGAGGGACAAAGTAGCAAATTGTTTAAGTGAGCTACAGAAAGCTCTGCTTTAACCCCTTTTAAGGCCACCAACGTATGGCAAACATTGGTGGCTTTGGGGAGGTTTATCCACATTCCCCATGGCTGCAGCTGCCAGGAGTGTGTGTGTGAATCTGACTGTTGCCTGTCTGATGGAAGAGATAGGGTGGCTGTGCAGCCAGTGCCATCTTAATAGCATAATGGGTCAGGGGATGGTGACCTGCGGCCCGCATAGTGTGCCACGGAAAACAGTGGGTGTGACTAAATTATGCTTATTGGGCGTTGGTTTTTAGTCTGATTTATAAATTTCGATCTGATTTTTTCTTTTTTTTTACAATTTTTAAAAAAATTTTTCAAAGCAATGTTGGGGAATCTTTTAGTATATCAGGTGTAAACACATTCCACAGATCCTTTCAGCAGTTTCAGCTACAGGTGAATGAAAAGGAACCACTATTACTATACACAGATTACGATGCTTCATTTATGGATGAACACAGTGAGTGATCAGTACCGATCACTCGCTGTGTTCATTCAAAAAAGAAAGGGGACAGTACATTAGAGATTTACCAGGCCTTTCCCTGGCTTGCTATCCTGAACAAGCCCTTGTGTGCCAGCAGCTGCTGGTAGGAGAAGAGGGAAGCTGGCAACACTGTGGGATTTGGGGGGGTGGGGGGCACACAGGGTGCCCTGGGCAGTGGAGTGGAATCTGATAGTGGGCAGAAGGGGGGTGATCACTGCAGCGGGGCAGAAGGAAGAGATGCCGGCTTTCAGCTGTTGCAGTGCTGCTCCTCTCCTTTTCCACAGAAGATCGGTTCCAGTTATTTTCCCCACTGGTGCACTGTTCATTTGCTCTGTCCACATGTGACAGAAACTGCAGGGGCCCTCTTTGCACCTGGGGCCTCTAGGCAGTGCCCAGGGGTGCCTGTGCATTAAGATGGCCAGGTATGCAGCCACTGGATCGTCTCTACACCCCCCTCCCCCACCCCTACCATGTTTCCTGGGCTCCATGCACCCATCTTGGAGGGTACAGTTCATTTACTGATCTCCCCTTTCTGACCTGAAAGCGATGTGTAAAACCTCACTTCGGGGTCTAGGTGTCACTGTCCCAAGCCAGGATGGCTGGGGAAGACATTAATGCAGTATGATCTTCACTTCATTAGTTTAATTTGATAACAGGAGATACCTCAAGTATCTTCTAGACCCTTGATTTCTCATTAAAGGACAAGTTCACCTTTCTGGACATGTTTAGGCTGTAACATTTCATATGTCTAGCATCCACCACTTCACCCCTGATCCCCCTTTTCCCTGTGACAGCAGGCAGGGAATCCTTTCCCTGTACCCAATGTCACAATTTGAAAACAGTGCTGCCAAGCAAGGCTCTGCCCCCTCGGGCACCTTGTTCATTCACAGAGTTCTGTGAATTAATGCATTATAACTGCTGTCAGCCATTGCGACTGACCGTTTGTAGTTCTCAGGCCCTAGTGAGCGCTCTCATAGTTCATTGATCTTCCTGAATGTCAGTAACTGTCTGCCTGTATCGGAGGTACATGCAGACAGCTATACTGGAAGTCTGCAAGACTGCTTTACAGGCTCCTAAGGAAAAAAAAATACACTTGCATCGCACAAAAAAAAAAGTGGGTTAATTTTTTTTAGAAAGGTGAACTTGACCTTTCAAGAGAACCTGTTACCAAAAAATGCATTCCCTAATGAAAAAAAGTTTAGCAAAAAAAAAAATTTAAAAAGGTGTATAAGTATATAAAATGAAAGTTACACCCAAGCACCTAAAATCCCCCTAAACATTTTTGAAACCCCCCCCCCCCTCACATGTATGTACGTATGAGTGTAAATACACACGTTGGGTGCCTACGCATGAAAATGTGGATTGCTTAACACATTACATATTGCCATGCATGTTGGAGCCAGAGCAATCATTTCAGACCCATTATTCACAATTAACTTTAAATTGATGACCTGTAGGGGCTTTTAAAGCATTAGGGGCGCATGCGTTTTTGAGGCTTGACATGTTTGGTATCTATTGACAGGGCACAACCTCATTTTATTTTTTAACAAGATTACCAAATATGGAATTTAAATGCCCTAAAATTAACTTTAGTGTATTTTTTCTCAAATACTGTGTTTTTTGATCTGTTCTGCTAATATATGGAAATTGGAACTACTACTATTTTATTATTATTATTATTATTATACAGGATTTATATAGCGCCAACGGTTTAGGCAATGCTTTACTATCTATAGTCTCTGTTTTCAGAAAATATATAATGCTTGGGGGGGTTTAAGTAATCGTCATACTCAGGGGTGTATTTACCACAAGGCAAACAAGGCAGTTGCCTAGGGCGGCATTTTTCAGGGGGGGCAGCAATGCCCCCTGGAAGAAGAGGCAGAAGAAGGGAGACGCGCGGCATGGATACCAGGTGGGATCCAAGAGAGGCTATGGGCTCCTTGATGTTGTATGCAGAGCCTGACTCTCATTCCAGGGTATGTTTGGAGCTGTGAAGGTGAGTGTCTTTCTGTCTCTCGCTGGGGGGGTGGGGCGGGTGTTGGGGGGGCTGGTGTATGGTGGGGTGGTGGTAGTGGAATGCTTTCTTGGGTGGGGGGGTGATCTTGGTTGGTGTCAGGCTCTCTCCATGAGGGGGGGGTCTGAGTTTTGTGTTGCCTAGGACAGCACAAAACCTAAATACACCACTGGTCATGCCTAAAATTATTTTTAAATGTGTGCAAAAACGGTTGAAGTGGTTCTAGCATTAGATATTTGATTTCATGTAACCAAATCCAGGCCAAGTAATACAGAAATGTAACACTTTCAAGTGTTTACCTCTCAAGGAGATCACAGTACTCTAAAAGATAATGGCTTTATCTGCTTTTCTCTCCAGAAGCGCAGAGACCTTTTTGTTCAGACTTCATCTAGCGTCATGATCTACTCTCTGCACTGAGATTCTGGCTCAAATTTTATACAGTCACTTAAATCCTAGTGCCTATACATTTCTTGATATGTTCACAAATGTTCTATAAAAACCAGTCCTTTCAGCTGTCTCATACCTTGTGACTTGTTACAAAGGTACTGTGTACAGTCTAATAACTTTGGAAGGGGAGACAGGTAATATTTTCTGCTGCAGGCCGATGGCATAATCTAAGCCTAGACAAGGTAGCTGTACTGGAGCTCAGGGCATGTTTTTTAATATAAAATATAAATAATTATTTATGAAAATTGTAATGTTGAACTTTGCAGAAACATCATATTTCTGCATACAAAAATGCATTCTGAAAAGAAAATGTGAAAAAAAATATAATTGTATTAGTTTGTGTGCTTTGTACAAGTAGTTTAAACAGGCAGCTATTGTTTCTCTATGCAAAATATTCAGCTACACAGGGCCGCTTCAGCTTCTTTGTATATAGAAAAAAAATTTGCATTCAGGTTCTTTTTTAAAAAAAAATATTTTTAGCATTGGCTGGTGTAACCACATAACAGATAAAGTTACAAGTCATAAATAATGCAACACAACCTTGGAAAACAAAATTTCACAATATTGTTATTCTATTTTACCTTAGATGATCATTTGTATCCTGAAAATTGTGTCGTGCAAATATTACTGCTGGGCTGGAATTAACCGGCAAAGGTAGGCGGTTATGCAGATACATGTCCTCAAGCCAGTATTCATGTATCTAAAGAAGAAGAACACTTTAACAAGAAGGAAGACCATAAATGTAACAAATACAGTTGGCTCTAGATGATAAATAGGCATGGTATATTTTATAGTGTTTAAAATTGTGTAAAAATGTTTGTCTTATTAAATCCAGGAAAGTAAGGTGTTGCTGTGAGCATTGGGGATATGTCCATCAGTGTCTAGTCAGTACAACCTTTTGTCTTCATAGCTGTACTTGCAGATATTTTAAGGCAAGGGTCATTCAGTGACTTTGAATTGTAACATGCAAGAATTAAATTATCATATATTTGGTTAAACTGGCAGTAAACCACCAAAACATAAATGTAATAAATTGCAGTATACCAATCTGTAGATGTGGCTGCATTAGTTAGAAGGCAGTAATTAGAATTAGAAGGCAATAAATTACCCAATTTTTTGGTGAAAGATGAGGTTACACCAAGTAAATAGATCATCAGCATATCAAACCTTAAATTTGTGTGCGCTTGTGAAATGGCGACAAACTTTATTAGCCTCTATTTTCTATAGGTGACACTTTTAAAGCCCCCTATAGGTTATCATTTTAGCGTTACAGAGGAGGTCTGGTGCTAGTATTGCTCTCATAGGCGTGCACGGTGATATGTAACATGTATCACAATTGACGTTTTCACACATAGGTGCCCTGACGAGTGTGTATGTGTGGGGGTTGGGGGCCTCAAAATCTTTTTAAGGGTAGGGCAGGGGTTTGGTGCTTGGGTGTAACTTTGTCATTTTTTTTATTTTCCTTCTTTACTTTTTTTTTCCCTATCACATAGGGGACAAAAAAGTCAGGTTCTCTCACAACCTTCCTTTCTTCTGTAAACTAATGATTTACTGAATATTTCAAACAATGCATACTCATAAAAAAAAAGAAATGTATTGATGACAAAGTCATCAATGTATTGACTACAAAGTCACATTGTTTATAAGCTGAATTTTGTAAGATGTTGAATATGCTCATAGTCTGTTATCTATATCCTTTACAAATCTGTAATACGCTACTGCGACAATACTGTTAATTGTAAACAATCAAATGACCAATAAAAAACAATAGTTATAAAAAAAAAAGTCAGGTTCTCTTTTGAGACATCCAGGGTCTAAAATATCTTCCATGTCTCCCCTGTGCTCTATTGAATGTAATGCAGTGCATATCGCACTGCATTACATTCTTTCCTGGCTTTTATAGCCGGGAAAGCTGTCAACTAGCACCCAGAAGGGATGTCATACATGTCACTACTAGGTCAGAACAAGAAGGGGAAGTGAGCAGATGCTCTCCTCCCTCCCCTCTACCAGACAGCACCCTGTTACACTGGTCCCAGGCCCGCAGATGGGCAAGCGGAGCCCCGGGGTACAGAGTGGGGGGGAGATGCATGTAAGGGGGAGCACGTGGGGATGGCACTTAAGCGCCGTGTGTGGAAACAATAGGGTGCAGATGCCCAACTGCTTCCATCTGTCAAGTAAGCCCTGCTGCTTGCCAAAGCAGGGCTAAATGTTAAAAAGAAACAACCTGCCCGGTGTGTGGAACTACATGTCCCTGGCGTCGGGTGATATAAATTGCACATCCCTGTATCTAACCTATAAGTAACATCTTAAACTTCCTGTAAGCAATATTAATACTGTAACTGCGATGATGAGTGCTAGAAGGGTTGACTGTTTTGCTCAGCGCACAATGTGTCACATGTATACAAGAATAGAGCAACAGCTCCAGGATTAAAACCGCTGTGACAAATGTGAGCGGGTTGCCCTTTTGGAAGCTCACGTTAGAGCTCTGAAGGAGCAAATTGCAACAATGAGCGGACGAACAACCTCAAAAGGAATTTTCTGCTCGTTGAGCAGGTGGTTAATGGAGTTGATGTGGGGTGGGAGAGGTAAGTCAGGATGATCATGTAGGAAGATGGTTTAATGTAGTTAGAGGGAGTTTTAGGGTCTCACAGAAAAAAGGCAGCCAGTCCTGTTTTTGCCAAGTTGGATGAAGGTGTGGAGGTGGCAAAGAGGTGACAGCCATAGATATTACTGCTAACCCTAATAGCTGGGAGCGCAGTCCATCTAGTAGAGATTGTAAGGGTAGTGCAGGAAGGCCTAGGCAGCTGGTGGTAATTGGAGATTCTATAATCAGAAGTACTGAAATAATAATGTGTTTCCAGGATCACCTCAACCAAACAGTTTGTTGTCTCCCTAGGGTTTGCATGTGGTTGATAAATTGCTGGGAGGGATGGGCATGACCCAGCTGTCTTGGTCCATGTTGTGACCAATGACAGAATACATAGAAGATGGAGGATCCTTAAGAATCAATTTAAAGAATTAGGCTGCAAGTTGAAGGAAAATACCTCCAGGGTTATATTCTCTGGAATATTGCCCATGCCATGTGCAATACAAAAAAAAAACAGGAGAATTGAATGTATGGCTAAAGACCTGGTGTGAGAGAGAAGGATTTGGGTTTCTAGATAACTGGGCTGACTTTTCATTGGGGTACAACCTACATTCTAAAGATGGTTTGCACCTAAATGGAAGGGGACCTGCTGTGTTTTCAGGAGAGGTTTATGGGAAGGCTGGAGGAGTAATAAACTAGGATTAAGAGCGGAGGGAGAATATTATAGAATATAATGGGACAGACAAGTCAAACAGGGGTCAGACACTGCTAGCTCAGGACCCCCTGTTGCTTTCAGGCAGTTGGTATTTATTAATGTGTTTTAACACTTTTTGCTTCCTGTTACTAATTTCACTTATAAACTAAACTTGTCATTTGGCCAGAGGTGCCAAACGTTTAGCATGTAACTTATTAATTAAGTCGAAAACTGTTCCTACACCCCTTCTAACTCCTATTCTAACTACCCTGTAAAAGGAAGATGCTTACATTTCCCTATTCTCAGAGTGCTTCAGTCCAGCAGCTGGCTTCAAGGGAGAGGAGTGAGTGACAGCAGTGTCTAAAATAGCTGGGCAATGATGCTACCGCCTACTATAAGGCTTACTATGGGACATCCATTGTTGACTGTCCCTCCCTTCCTCTGAAACTGCCGATGGGTGTCGATCATGTTACCGGAGTGCCCTGAGAATAGTGAAGTATAAGCATCTTCCTTCTATAGGGTAGTTAGAATAGAAGTTAGGTGGGTGGGAGCCGTTTTAAGCTTAGTTACCTATAGACTAGAATTCCACTTTATGAGCTCATTTACGTTTGCTGTGCATTTTACATGTGTTTTGCCGTAAGGCAGCCAAATAATTTGAATGGGCTTCTTAACTCTCCAAAACACACCACAAAGGTGCATGCACTATATATACCACTGCAGAGATCCACAATGTATCATACAGTATGTGGTGAAGTTATAAGATACTGAATCACATTTGAACTCATCCCCACTAAAATATACTCTTTTGCTGCCTTGAAACAGGTAAAAAGCATTATGTATCATTGAAAAAATCCAATGCAGGCTCTACTTTTTCTACCAGCTCCTTTGCGAAATTTAGTATTTTACCAAGTTACAAATATACTTTATCAAGCAATCATCTACCCAACACTAAACATTTTATTTTTTAGGATATACTGTACAGTAGCTTTTGATAAGATCAGAATGTGGTGTGTCATTTTTATTACACTGGGACTTTTCACATTTCACTTTTCAGAAAAGGTGTCTATATTGTTCCCAACTGCATTGCAATAAAACTACTACTTCTAATAATAATGTCAACTACAATAGTAATTCAAATAACATCTCACCCAGTTTTCTGTTTTCTCTCTCCGCTCGAGCAGTTTTTGTTGCAATATCTCCCCCAGGCCTCCGGGCATCACAAACTTCTCCACGACAGTTTTGCCTGTTTTATATTGCTCTTCTGACACCAGATGTTTCATGCATTTCAGATACATGTCCATTGTTTGTTGTAAAGGAGGCACTGGCAGCTTTGGTAAATCCTACAGAGGAGGAGAAATTTCAGCATTTATATATCTTTTTTGTTTCATGTTTATTCATGAGGGATCTTTTACTAGGGGAATACTTTCATTTCTCTGTTCAATATGAATCTAAATAATAGCAAAAGTTCAACTGTTTTGCATATTCCACAAAATTTGAAAGGACAGTAGGTGTATAATCCTGATTTTATGATTCTGGCTGACAAACAGGTTGCTGGCTGATAATGTTGCATATTTTTTTTTATTTGTGGAAAATATAATAAAGTAAAAATATTCCTTGATTATTAGCCTTATTCCTAACACTGCGGCTCACACCAAGGACAATGATTTTTCAGATCGATTAGGGGAAATAGAACTTTATTTTTAAAGTGTTGATAAATCCACAACAGTAAAATCAAATTTCACAGTGAGAAAAAAAAAAGCCTCCTTCTGTCCCCAATCCATGTGCTGATAATACAGAGCTCTGAGTCTCTCTGCACATGTTCAGTTTAATATGTATTGCTAGAGTTTTTTTATTTCTTTGGGGGGGTGCATGTGATCAGCACAGGGCCAATCAGCACTGTCGAGACAGAGGGTCAGTGGTTATGCAGCCTTAAAGGAGAGTCGAAGCCAGGGGCGGAATGACAACTTATGGGGCCCCTGGGCAATAGGGGTCATGGAGCCCCTGTGCCCTTGCCAAAACTCAAAAAAGCCTATGAAAAAGGTACCAGGGGCATCTCATGGGGCCCCCTACTGACCCTGGGCCCTCGGGCAGTGCCTGAGTTTCCAAATGGTCAGTCCGCCCCTGGTCGAAGTAGAATGAAAGCTTCTCCTACAAGCTTTAACCAGTGCTCATCTGGAAACTGATAGAACTCACAAGACTGCTATATACTGCTGATGCGAAAAGGTATTTAGCAGTTTGTATTTACTAATATAATTGCATTTCTATGTTCTGTGTACTGTGGGAGACCAGATACAGTGAATGCAGGGTCTGCGTCTCTCTCTGGATATATGATTTTTTTTTCTAAGTATCCATTCAGGGGTCCATTAACAGATGAACAAAAACTCAGAAAATGTACAATACTGAACCTGATTAATCAAACTATGCTTGCATTTAGGGCATGCTATAGTGGTCTATCAAGCAATTTTATCACTTAGGTTGCTACTACAGCATGCCATAAGTGCTGTTGAGTCTTCATTATTTAGGCCCATTAACTCATTTTCTGTTACTTTCTCACTTAGTTGAAAGACCCAGTAGAAGAACTGATATACTGTCTTTAGAGCAAACCTGAAAATGTTATAATTTTATAATTACTTTGTGTTTAGAACACTTTTCAGAGGGTCTCTGAAGAGTGGCAAAGAATTGTCATATCACCTCCTTACCAACTGATTTAACCCTGTAATACTGCACTACTGCACTGCAATTTTGCACATTGCCAGTCAACCTACTGACTTATTTTGAGTTGCAAGAGGAAAGCAGAATATCCATAGCAAGGGTGAAACTCTATAAAGATAGTCCTTGTAAGAACTTTGTCCAGGACTGCTGTGCTGCAACAGCAGAGCTAAACTCTTTGCTATCGATTTCACTTAAACTGTGGACACCGACATACTGGCTAGAGCCTGATTTGCAAAATTCTGTAAATGTTAGCAAGAGACTCTTTTTTTGGCTATGACATATTGTAACAGTACAACATCTTGTCACTGTGTGAGACAGGTTTAGGTGGCACTCTGGGTTCTCATCCGTTCAGGCTGAGGGGCTCAAGGATGCATGTTTGGTCTACAAACATTCACAATGGTTGTTCAGTGTCCTATGAGATGAATAAATCCTGGTATGTCCTGGAGTTAGGGGGCTTTGTAGAGACTTGGGAGGAATGATGTACCCAATCCTGGGTCCATGTTTTACCAGTAGCCAGCACACTGATCATGCAGGTATGTATAGTCCTTTTAAAATAGAGATAAGCAACTGTTCAAGGCTCCTCGCTCCCCAGGAGTCCATGTGTTGACAAAGGAGCATCCAGAGATCCATGCTTGCACAGAGAGTTTGAGGATTGTCTGTAAAGAAACAAACAGAGGCCCTAAGGGCCAGAGCAGTGGCCTTGCAAAATATAGCCAGGGGGATGAAAGGATTGATGTGTTATGGTAATAGAATGCTAAAAACCTTTGCAAAGGTAGCCTTTCATGTTACAAGAACTTTATTTTAAGTCAAAGTTGGCAAGAAAACCCTAAAACAAAGATTTGGTGCATGGACTGCATCCTTGGAAATGCTACACTTCAGTTAATTTCCCACAATATATATAATAAATATCTGTGAATGCTTTTAGTGCCTGAATATAATCCGTCTTGCATGCAATGCATGTTTAAAGCAGGGATCTTCGACCCTCAATGCTTTGGGTAACTATTTATAAAAAATGAATAAGGAAAGCCTTCATTACTAAGTGTGCAGCATAAACCTCTCTTCTTTCCGTGGCTCTGTTCATTGAAGAATGACATCTTTAGTGCATGGCCTGCTCTGTTAATTGGCAAAAATAAAAGCCCTTTAGACGCCTTTAAAATTAAACCCAAGCCAAAGCAGATACTGTCTTTATATAAGAGAGACGTATATTATTTCATGAATCTTGGTGCTCTTTGTGTATTATTTCCAGGTCTGTGAAATTCTATGCAGGAACTCCTGTACTAAAGACCTAGCAGTGCTGCTGTCCCTCCATGTGCAGAGTGATCGGTCTTGTATTCACCTCCCTCCTGTGATTATGTGCTGGCAGTCTGAAGTGGGTGGGTTTGCAGGGACATATTTACAAAGCTGCATAGGTTTAAAGAAAGACACAAGTCCCTCTAATAAATAAACAAAGCACAGCTCTGGCCACTGCACAAGTTAAGTTCAGCACAGTAACAATGACACACTGATGAAAGGCCCTTTACTTTTTTAGTTTATTAATAGATTTCAGCTCCTCTGTTGTCCTCTGAACCTGAGAAAGAAGATTTTGTATAATGGGAAATAAAGTTAAGCAGACGAAACTACATTGACATGTCACAGGAACAGGAATAAAGGGGAAAGATTCTATTAAGGACACTAGTTCCGGTAACTCTGGTGACAACCAGGGATTCCTTCACTGTGGAGATATAGCCTCTCACTTCCTATTTTCTCTATGGGACAGGAAGTGAAGCAAAATCGCACTAATGGGACACAGATGGCAAAAAAATTAAATACTGGGATATACCCATCTCTTAATGTATACAAAATAAAGAGAGTTTTAAATTTAGTTTCACTTTAACCACAAGCCTACAGGGCACTTTATACCCCCTTCCTGCCCAGGCCAATTTCCAGCTTTCAGCACTGTCACACTTTGAATGACAAGTGCCCGGTCATGCAACAGTGTACCCATATGAAATTTTTATCATTTTTTTTTGTAACAGATAGAGCTTTATTTTGGTGGTATTTAATCACCTCTGAGTTTTTTATTTTTTCTTAAACCAAAAACCACTGAAAAGTTTGAAAAAAAACCCTTTTTTCTTAGTTTTTATAAAATTTTGTAAATAAGTCATTTTTCTCCTTCACTGATGTGCGCTAATGAGGCTACACTGATAGGCTGCACTGATGGACACTGATAGGTACTGATGAGGAGGCACTGGTAGGTGGCACTGATGGGCACTGAAAGGCAGCACTGATACATCGCACTGATATATGGCACTGTTAGGCGGCACTGACTGGCACTGTTAAGCGGCACTGACTGGCACTGATAGGTGGCACTGATTGGCATTGATGGGTGACACTGAAAGGCAGCTCAAATGGGCACTGATATGTGGCATTGATGTGCACTGGTAGGCACTGATATGTGGCATTGATGTGGCACAGATGGGCACTGGCACGAGGCACTGATGAGCACTGACACAAGGCACTGATGGACACTGACAGGTGGCACTGTTGGGGCTACACTGATCATCAGGGCACACCGATCATCAGTGCCCTGATAATCAGTGTACATGTCCCCTCCGCGGAAAGCTGATTACCGGCTCTTCTCTCCTCTCGAGCTGTCAGTGTGACAACTTGAGAGGATAGAAATGCAGATAACCGGCATTTCCCTGTTTACATGTGATCAGCTGTGATTGGACACAGCTGATCACATGACCGAGCCAACATCTTCGGCTCTTTCCGTGATTGGTGATCCGCTGTGTCCGAGGGACACAGTGCACCGCCGATCACCGCCCTGTGCACTCCCTGAGCCGCGTATGCGCGGTGAGAATGGGAGGACGTCATATGATGTCCTCCCAGAACGAGAGAACCACCTTGCGTCCATCATACTACTATATGGCGGGCGGGAGGCGGTTAAAAGAGAAGTTTTTTTCCCCAAATTATACTTCCCTAGGTGGTGAGTATCTTACTGAAGCTGCATCTGTCCCCCACTGGTTCTAAGTATGAGTACTGACTGCTGATCGCTGAATTCTCACCGCTGCTGTGAGCAGAGAGTGGTGACTGTCACCACTGGAATGCTGGGCTGTGGAGGGTGAGGGAGCTGCTGGATTAGGCTTTCAGTTGCTCGCTGAGAGGCTGAGCCAGGTGCAGCACCAGACTCTGGGGCGGATCTTGGCTTTAAAGTCTGGATCTTTCCCCAGCTTGGACCGGCTGAGTGACATCAGCGGACAGCTGGCTCCTTTAAGGTGTGGTCACTATGTGAGATGTGCTAATGGAATCTTCTTGATATATTATATCTTGTTATGAAGTTTACATCTGGATCCCAGGGAGCTTTCTTTTCTTTTTGATGGACAGTAAAAATTTGCAGTTTACTGTAAATTTCTTGTTCTCACCACTGAGTTGTGGATACATTTTCTTTTTGTAATGCCTTTGTTTAAATTTTCCTCCCAGCAGTGAAGATTGTTGTAGGCAGTGCAATTTCTTCATATTCTTTTAAACTTGGGGATATTAGCCTTTCAGTTCTTAGATGACTTCTTCTGAAATCAATGTAGCTGTCACCATCTACTTTTTTTTAAATAAGTACTGGATGAGATAATGAATAGTTGGAGATCTATAAAGTCAATGCAGTGCACATCTGTGTGACTAGTGAAAGTAAGATAGACTTTGTTACTGTTAAGGTATGGGATCATGTTGGGATCTCTCCCATGTTGATAGATCAACAATATTTCTCTGAAAAAGATGAGTATGTGGTATTGGGGCCTAAAGGTTATTTATCCTGTATTCTGATGGCTTAATGGTTAGAGCTATTACAGTACTGGAGTGCTAAGTTCAAATATTGTCCAAAACAAAATCTGCGTGGAGTGTATATGTTTTCCCTGTGCTTGTGTGGGTATCCTGGCTTCTTCCCACACTCCAAAGACATGCTGGTAGGTTAACTGGGTCCTGTCTAAATTGTCCCTAGTATGTTTGTGCATGTATGTATACAGTACTTGTGAAATGGAGACCATAGATTGTAAGCTTGTTGAGTGCAGTGATTCATGTGAATATAAGTATGTAAAGAGCTGCATGATCAGTGAGTGGGAGTAGGAGGAGAGGACGGGGGGGGGGGGGGGGCGTGTGATCAATGAGTAGGAGGAAAGGATGCTGGGGGCCATGTGGTCAGTGAGCTGGAGCTCCCAAACAGTTACAGAAGCAACTAGTGCTCAGAATAGCATAAAATTAAGTTAGCAAGTTAAAAAGCTAACAAATCAGTGGTCTCCAAACTGCGGTCCAGGGGCCAGATGTGGCCCTTTGCTTATCTTTATTCATCCCTCTTCTTTTCTCTAAATAAAAGGCACTATTCTCCCCACTCACACCAACTGTGGGCCGTTTCTCCTGCCACTGACACCAACACTGGGGCACTATTCCTCCCCCTAATACTATAGATGGGGTATTGTTTACTCTCACTGACACCAATTTTCTACTTCCACTGACCACAGTCTGGCCACCCTAAAGTCTGAAGGACAGAGAACCCTGCAATAAATTGTACAAAAATAATTTCTAATTTTTTCCTGGATTTTTCCCATTAAGGTAATAGATGTGTAAAACAAAAAAATTTGCATTGTTTCAGATCAATTTGTTACGTTACTAATTGTGCTGCATTTGTAATGAAATTTTAGTTTCGTTTATTCGTTTTCCACCAGATTAAAATTTTTCCAATAGATTCAAAGTATTCCAATCAAATTTGAAATGAAAATATCCAATCAATCCAAATTCATTGTGAAGATAGTTCTATTTATTTTTTATTCTATTTCTATTTTCTATTCTATTATTTTTCTATTTTATTCCTTTATTTTCAATTCTATTTTATTCTATTCTATTTATTTTTTTCTATTTTAGTTTATTCTTTTATTTTCTATTCCATTCTATTCTGTTCTGTTTTACTCTATTCTATTATTTTTAGTCTATTCTTTACAAAATTTGAATTTCTGAAGACTACTACATTTATTCTATTCTGTTCTGTTTTTTTCTAGTCTATTCTTTTCTATTCTGTTTTATACTTTTTGAAATTTGAATTGAATTTTGGAAGATGGCTATATCTTAACACTAATACACCTAGTCTTTGAAGGAAATGGGCAATAGTCAGCAATATGTTTATACTTCAAATTTGTTTTTGAATTCAATTTGAATTTCAGTTGAATTCAGGATGAAATTTAATTTCGTTATATTGGATTTGCTTAAATTTGTTACTGTTGTAATTTGGAAATTCGGATACATCCGAATAATGAAAATTGCTCCAAATTTCAATTTGGAACAAAACAAACGTCACATGTCTAATAAGTAAAATGTCCAACGGGAGAGGTGGTGCGAATATGTGCACGTCCTGTGCAATGTATGCATTCCTTGAGCAACTGTTCAAGGGTGAATACTTTTGTGCAAAATGTGAGCAAGTTGTTTCTTTGGAAACCCAGATCTTGTATCGAAGGAGTCAATTGGCAACACTGTGAAGCATCCTATCAGAGTCTCTATGAATTAAAATTGACGTGATTTCTGCATGGGAATTCTTCCAAAATGAGCTCAATCTTATAGGGTCGCATTATTATTTCCCCGTATCAGAGTTATATAAAAGAGAAACCAGTTTAGCAACCTGGAAAGTTTGTTCTGCAAACAAATTTGTGTTCAAGTTAAAGATGCACAGATCTCTGCACAGTTGCATGGATGAGATAGACAAATAAGAAACAACTAGTTTAATAGATTGCACGCAAAGGGGGAGATTTACTAAAACCGGTGCACTCAGAATCTGGTGCAGCTGTACATGGTAGCCAATCAGCTTCTAACTTCAGCTTGTTCACTTAAGCTTTGGCAAAAAAACCTGGAAGCTGATTCAAGCACAGTGGCTTCCATCATCCGTAAATGGAAGAAGTTTGGAAACACTGGGAATCTTCCTAGAGCGGGCCACCCGGCCAAAATGAGCAATCGAGGGAGAAGGGCCTTAGCCAGGGAGGTAACCAAGCATCTGATGGTCACTCTGAAATAGCTCCAGCGTTGCTCTGTGGAGAGAGGAGAACTTTCCAGAAGAACAGCCATCTCTGCAGCATTCCACCAATCAGGCCTGTATGGTAGAGTGGCCAGAATGAAGCCACTCCTCAGTAAAAGGCAAATGGCAGCCCACCTGGAGTTTGCCAAAAGGCACCTGAGGGACCCTCAGACCATGAGAAACAAAACTCTCTGGTCTGATGAAACAAAGATTGAACTCTTTGGCCTGAATGCCAAGTGTCATGTCTGGAGGAAACCAGGCACCGCTCACCACCTGGCCAATACCATCCTTACAGTGAAGCATGGTGGTAGCAGCATCATACTGTTTTTCAGCGGCAGGAACTGGATAGACTAGTCAGGATTGAAGGAAAGATGAATGCAGCAATGTACAGAGACCTCCTTGATGATAACCTGTTCGAGCGCTCTGGACCTTAGACTGGGGCGACGGTTCATCTTTCAACAGGACAACGACTCTAAACACACAGCCCACATAACAAAGGAGTGGCTACGGGCCAACTCTGTGAATGTCCTGGAGTGGCACAGCCAGAGCCCATACTTGAACCCGATTGAACATCTCTGGAGAGATCTGAAAAAGGCTATGCACTGATGCTCCCCATCCAAACTGATGGAGCTTGAGAGGTGCTGTGAAGAAGAATGGGAGGAATTGCCCAAAAATAGGTGTGCTATAGGTGCTTCAACAAAGTATTGAGCAAAGGCTGTGAATACTTATGTACATAGTTTTTTATTTGTTTTTTTTTAATAAATTGCAAAGATTTTAAAATGAACTTTTCATGTCATCACAGAGTATTGTTTGTAGAATGAGGAAAAAGAAATTAAATCCATTTCAGAATAGGGCTGTAACATAAAATTTGGCAAAAGTTAAGTGCTGTGAATACTTTCTGGATGCATTGTATGTACAGTATATATAAAGCATAACGATATACAAGATGACTTAATCCTGATTCTGATACTATTACCATGTTTATCTTTGATTGCAATCCGTATAATAATAAATACTGTATGTGTATATCATAATCTATATATTCTCAGAAGTAAGGAACTGGGCTATATATATTAGGTGTATATATAGTTAATATTTTAACATGGTTCACTGGATAATTGCACCACTTTAGCCAGGGTTTCATGTTTTAAGATATTACACCAAAAATGTTAAATCATAAATGCCACAAACCTCATAGATAGATAGATATACCCTTTAAATATCTAGGGATAAAAATATTTTATCAGGTATAAGATTGAACCAAAGAAATCCCCCTTTCATTCCCAAAAACCTAATATAGGTATTTCTAATCTTAGAGTGCCATATAGTGGTCATGTTACGTTATTAATTATGCTAACAAATAGCTAACTGGTGGCCCTCCAGCTGTTGCCAAACTACACATCCTATGAGGCATTGCAAGATTGACAGTTACAAGCATGACTCCCAAATGCAGAGGCATGATGGGAATTGTAGTTTCGCAACAGCTGGAGGGCCACCAGTTTGACACCCCTGCTCTAGGGTGATCTTTAGATTTTGGGAATAACAGCAGAAGCTCAGACAGAGAAGGGATCCTCATCTTTATCTTAAACTTCAGAAAGACTCCATCTTGAACTTCATCTGTATCCATCCTCCTCGTAGATCATCTTAACCGACATGCTCTCATACAACTAGCTTTCGGTCTGAGACGTTCAGTATATCCCCTTGAAGGTCCTACCAGGGTGTGGCTCCTAACTTAACACCAATAACTCCTCAGGTATAGTATAACTTGCTTAGTATTTTAGAAATTACATCTTTCTTCTGAGGATAGCTAACAGTGTGTTATTACCTGCATAATGTTTTGCTTGTTAAATGTAACATTTCGTTTGTTAGATATTGCTTGTTTAAAGAAATATTCCACTCACAATATCATAACTTCTAGGGACTAGATAAATACATTTTATCTGTATTGGCATAGTTTATAGACAGATTTGACCTCTCCCTCCTACTGCAGGTGAGGAACTGGTACAGTCTAATAAATTGCAGATCAATTGTCTGCTAGGTTTGATGATATCTGGTTATGATATCTATGGGTGGTAATTGAAGTAATCAACTCACTCTATTTCCTTGGCATATATGTATATTTAAGCCATGTAAATTGAGGAATTTTGTTGTGAAACATAATTGCTGTGTCATACTATTAGCCTCCTGAATATTTGTGATTGTTAGTGACTTAATTGAAAAAGTGAATCTTAATAATTTTTCTAACAATGTAGCCCATACTTTTACACAGTTTTATTGTGCTTAAGAATATCTGCATTGAGTGTGAATTTCAGGGAATCATTAACTGGTGATTGTAAATATATTTAATATTAATGTCTCAAACATCCTGACATTATTTTTGGAGGCACTGCTGAGATCTCTAACCAGTTTTTTTCACAATAAAAATGCTGTTGGGATTGTTGTGTGATATAGACACTGTTTAGCATAAACGATTGATTATTGATTATTGGTCAGAGAGGTGATCATGTCTGTTACCAGGGCCATCTTTAACGTGGGGTAAAAGGGGCAGCTGCCCAGGACCCAGTCATTATGGAGCCCAAAGCAGCTGCCCCTTGAGACCACACCAGTGGCTGAACTACCAGCAGGACATTGAGAGGTGCGCAGGTTATGGAGCATGCGAAGACGCTCCCAGTACGATTACGGGAATAGAGTGTGGTAGAGAGGGTAGGCATTACAGCACACTGCATCACTCCCTTTGCCCTTCTAACCACGCCCACTCCTAACCATCACCGCCTACACCGGCCGCTCCTGCCAGAGACATACCCTCCGAATAAGGATACTCCTTCTCCAGAGACACTGTGCAATATGGCGAGGTGATGTCACGGATAGGCTGTCACTGTTCCCTGGTATGTGGAGGCTGCAGGGAGGAGAGCGCTGCACATGTCGGCCATTGAACAGGATGAGTAAGGCAGAGGGGAATTTAGAGGATTTACTTCACTGTGTTATTTTATTCTGTGTAAGTCCTTAAAGAGCGAGCTTAAGGCAGACAGCTAAATACACATAAGTGATTTGTATGGGTATTCTGTCAAGCCAGGTCTCCCCATCTCACCCTGAAGACTACAGGACTGGTGGAGTGGGGTTTGCTCTTAACTAAAAGGGTCAGTCCACTTTACAAAAATATCTGCCCCTGTAGATAAAAACAAACTGTGCTCCTATGAACCATATTGAATTACGTGTATATACCCCTCCAGAAGCCTGTTCAAAAAGCTTCCATAGCTGAGTCCCCTAGCCTACTCTGTTGCTATGACATTGCTATGGAGCACTTTCTGTTGTTGCTCGCCTCTGCCATCTGCCATGTCCGCTGCATCAGATTTAAACACTGCACATGCATTTTCTTTCCTATTGCCATGGTGATGGGCTCAGCATCATTGCAATGGGGTAGTTGGTGCACAGTACTTGTGCGGTATTTGAATCCAACATCTCTCAGTTGGCACTGTCCCCGCCTCTGGGTGTAGAGGTGACAGCCCATCTGCAGCATTTAAACCTGATATCAAACCATTTATAAAGAGGTTACAGGCACTGTGCATGGAGGCTCTGAGGAAGGGGCATGTTCCCGAAATGTGTTAGCCTATTGGAGGTCCAGTGTTCCTGTGGGGCTACCATATCAGGCAGACTGGACATTGCTGTTTTGTATGATGAGCTTTTTACTATTGTCGTTTGTGAATATATCACTATCTGCTACTTTTATCAATAAATGTAATTTAGGTAATGCACTAGGCTGGTGCACCCTCTGTTTCTTTGCATCTAGTGTTCTGGATTTCCTCGGTCCTTTGACGGCAGCAAGGCATGCAACATCCAGGATCTCCCATACGGATCCATAGCTACATCGAGTTCACTCTCAAGTGCAGGAGTGTTTACCCACCCAAGCACTGTCACTGATTCCATCTACTCCAAGCACTGCCACAGATCTTATTTCACCCCCCCCAGCACTACTGTTGATCCCATTTTCCCCCACCACCACTAGTCACACTCTTCCCCCCCCCCCCTTGACTAATGAGTGAGCAGTAATTGTGTGCAGTTATCTCTGGCAACCAATCAGTGAGCAATAATTGGTTGCTAGAGGTTACTGCACATTATCAGTGAGCGTAATGATGTGCACTATAACTGTATAGTCCTCCTGTGCTCAGAATGTAAAACTCTAAATAAAGTTGCTAACACCCTACCACATACCACAATAGACAATAATAAGATATAATGTGGTGCTGTGCTTACACATAAAACATCACAGAACATATGAGTACAAAATTACATCAAAATAAACTCTACATGATTTTTTTTATATACTGGAAACCCCCCAAAATGTAATATCTAAGGTGTACTTATATGTGACTATAAAGCAAAAATTAATAAAACACATGGAATAACAAATCATAAATACCAATGAACTCAAATAATAGTGGTAGGAATAGAACTCCCCACTCCTGTGCTAAATTGCACAAAACAATGGGTTGTGACAAATACCCTTAGGTATATTATGTGCCAAACTGATATAATCAGAAAGAAGAAAGAGACGTGAAATGATAAACCACGTAAATCAGTGAAACCAAAAAAATTGGTGATAATGGAATCCCCCTACTGTTGTGCTGAATAGCACAAATGAATAAGTGCTGTGAGAATATACCCACTGATATATTAGGTGCCAACCTGGTATGATCTGAAATCTACCAAAAAAAGACCAAAACACTCAAAGTGCCCAGGTGAATGAGGTGATTATAAATGAAAAAAAAAACACAAATTTACCGCAAATGAATATTAACATAAATCAACACAAACCAACTGATGTATAACTAAAGGAAAAAATGTGAACCATATAACAGTGATCTCAAATTTGGGATAAGGAGAAATACAGTATAGTGACTAAGTGACACCAATATAGACTGTATATGGTGAAAAAAAGAGTATGGTAAAAAAAGAGCTGCACCGCCTACAAATATAAAAGAAAAAAAAAATATAATATACTAATAATATGTGACCCCAATAGCAGGGATAGGATAGTGGTGTACACGTGAATCCGTGACACAATTAATATAGTGAGCTGTGAAAAAATATAAATATATAGTGAAATAATATAGTGAAAAAATATAGGGAGCTGTAAAACGGCCCCTGCTGGGCCTGAAAGCCTGGTGTGACGGATGGACAGCCACCTGGGGGATAAGAAGTGATGCTCCCTGCACCCGCTCTGGAAGGCTCTGGAGCTAGCACCCCAGGGAGTCTGCATTATCACAACTCCTGTACATGTCGGGCTTCCCACACAGTCTGAGGCCTGCATCTGGGCTCCTGGCCTTTATTATCTCCTCCCTCACGGTGACATTCATTTTTACAATATACAGACTGTGCTGCGGTATTAAAACGCACCTATGTAGCCGCATCCTTATATCTGCATCGGTCTGTATTGGTCCCCTGGGGTTATTCGGTCTTTAGGCTATATAATTTTCAGTTGATCACTCCCAGGACACTTCCTGCATGCCGTCCACTAAGAAGAAAAGTAAGGGTAATGCTCAAAAATCCCTTACAACATATTTACTGAAGTCACAGGAAATTTGCAGCATGTCTCAAAATAATTCCGCCTGAGCATTCCCTTCCCACTTTGTGCAGAATACTGCAGCTCATTCATCTGCACAGGACAATGAGTGCGCACAGCAACTTACAAAGGGGGACTTAGAATCTTGGTTGGAGACTATGTACACCAAGTTGGCCACTAAATTCCAATCAGAACTCCACAAGAGTACAAACGTCCTCTCTCAGGAAATAGCTGCGTTGGGCTCCAGAACCGACTGTTTAGAAACCAAACATGGTGAGCTCAGCTAGGCTTATGGTGAGCTCTCCAGAGATCATGACCATTTACAAACGGCATTTACACAGTTGCAGGCGCAGGTGGAGGATCTTGATAATCTCAATCGCAGGAATAATCTGCACATTCGGGGAGTTCTGGAAACTGTGACTGATCTTTCACAAGCTATATCTAAATTGTTTAAGTCTCTTCTTCCGGACCATGATCCTAGATCCTTTGCATGTGACCGTATCCATAGAGCTCTACGCCCAAAACCCCCTAACGATAAACCGCCTCGGGACATTGTTCTATGTATGAAAGATTTCTTGACAAAAGGAGACGTACTCAGGGCTGCTCGTAATACCACCACAATTTCTTTTCAAGGTTCAACTCTGCAAGTCTTTCCTGATATCTCATCCGCTACATTGGAGTAGTGCAGAAAAATGAAGGCAATCACATCTGCCCTTTTCTCGGCTCACATCCGCTACAAGTGGGGATTTCCCTTTAAGTTGATAGTTCCACACAATGGCAGCACATACACAGCAACATCTCCTCTTGAGGGACGAGAAATTCTGGCTAAATTAGGCCTGGATGACGCTCCTTCACCTCAACGTCCACCCCTCGGGCATCTCCTATCTGGAACACTCCATCTCCATGAAGGGAAAAAAAGGAGAGTCCGACAAGATCCAGGTTGAAAGGATCTTTGCTCATTTGCATATAACTCATTATATTGATAAGATGTTGAGACATGCTGCAGCTTTATCATATTCATATGTGTTTGTTAACTTTGATTAATCCTTTAGTTATTGGGACGTGAAAACATTTTACTTACATGGGTCTTAGAAGCCTTTATTTACAGCCTGCATGCTGATTTCATGTGATTTCTTGACACGTGACCCTGCCCTGTCACCCAGCATGGCCGGAGATGTCACTCCCCAGACGTGGAGTGGCCACTTCACTTCCCATGTTTTATGGTGGCGGGGCTTGGGCCCGGTTGGCCCTTTGATGTTAAATTTCTATGTTCTTTCAGGAAAGCCAGCTAGCCTAAATGATCTATTGTGTTTTTTTTTTTTTTGTTATAAAGCCTACTTCTACTGTTTTTATGCTCTTGTTTTTCTGATAACTTTGGTACATGATGGTAGTCATACACAATTTTGTGGACATCCCGGCCTCAACTTTGGGACTGGGTTGTCTCATAAAATGATACTGACAGATTTTTTCTTACACGATGCAGATCTAAATGTTCTACTGATTAGTCAATCTTTGATAATTTTCAGATGGTTATAATTATTCTGACTGATACTACTTTTTTTTGCCATGGTGGTTCACTGTATCTCACATAATGTCCAGGGTTTTAGTTCCCCAAACAAGCGTAAAACGGCCTTCCTCCAGTATAGACGCCTAGAGGCAAAGATTATTTTGTTACAGGAAACCCATTTCGCAGCCACTAAACACCCCCACATATTTCCACAGATCCTACAAGCAGGGGTTCTACACCTTATACTCTACTAAAAGTAGGGGTGTAGCAATTTTTCTCCACAACTCGTTCCCCTTTGATCTGTGATGTTCAACATATTTATCGGGATCCCAAAAGCAGATTTATCATTCTTAAAGGTACCCTTTCGGGTCGTGCACTCACGATCGCCAATGTTTATGCACCTAATAGGCCCAAGCATCCTTCAACCATGGAAAGGTTTCTTCACAGTAAGAGCTGTGAAAATGTGGAATAGACTCCCTCAATAGTTGTTTCTGGCCAGCTCAGTGGATTGCTTTTAAAAAGGTCTGGATTATTTCTTGGATACACAGAATATAACTAGATACTAACATTTATAGGTAAAGTTGATCCAGGGAATATCCAATTGCCTTTTTTGCCTTTTTTTCAGCCAGACTAACTATGTAACATGTGGAATGAAGACTCAAATTTGTGAGCGTTTAAATATTTTTTCCAGTACAAAAGACCGTAAGAGGCGTGATTATATAATTCTGGAATCCTTGCTTATTCTTTTATACTTGTATGATGAATTTGAGCAACAGAATACCCGGCAGAAAACTGAACTACAAGAGCCCATCTCCAACTTAAAAGTGAAAGAAGATGAGGTAAAAGAGTTAACGGATAAATATGAGAAAGCAAATTCCAACATAGGATAACTGATGCAGACTGAACTCCAGGAATTAGAAGAGTAAAATAGAGCCATAGTAAAATAAGCCAATTAAAAGAAAAATCTCAAATTTTAAAACAGGAACTTGATGGCTATAAATGGGGACAAGTGCCCCCTAGTGGAACCCAGGGTGTAACTAGCATTGGAAAACTAGAACAAGAAATTGATCAGATGAAATCAGAGCTGGAATTTCTAAAGACAGTTAATGGAGCTGAAAGAATAATTCAACTCCACATATCAAAGTAATGCTAATCCGTCAGGACCTGAGACTGATTGGTCTAATTAGAAACACAGTGATGTTTCTCAGTCAGAAGAGTTTGACCAAGATGGTTGGGAAGCATCAGAAGGAGACATTTATTATCCCAATCAATATCCAAAGAGGAGACACCTTCCAGGTCTAGGAAGGTTAAAATTGAACAGCCAGATGAGGGTAGTCATAAGTCATATAGAAATATGCACACCCATACAAAGATACATGACACTTCCAAAGTAAAAACATCTCTTACAGGTTCTGTCCCTATCTTACAAAAAGGGTCTATTTCTTTTACTGACCACCTTGAAAGCTTATGAGAGCACTTTGTCTGTATTAGGCTTGCATGATGATCAGTCAAGAATAGATTTCTTGCTATGGGTGTTTAAAAACAAGTACCGTAAATTATGCGATTAGTTGAAAAACATGTACGGTACTTCTTAGCAAGCAATTAAACACAGCTGTAATCTGCAATTTGGATGAGCAAGAATTCAAATCCGTTTTCTATGAGGAATTGCCTGCATATATTAAGATGGGGCTAGCTAGAGACTCCCAAATGGGTGTTCACTGGAATGGTTGGTAAAAGAGAGTGATAACTTGTACTCTCTTCAACAGGCCAGCGAACATGAAGTGAAATGAGAGCAAAAGTTAAGCCCCAGGATTTTGGGGGGGGGAACAACCATTTCCCCTCAACCATTACTCTTTGAAACTAGGAGTAAAACCTGCATGAGGTGGTAAGGCCAAATAAACCTCCAGAGTGACACCTGCTGCCACACTGGTCAGAAGGAGGGAACAGAGGTCGGAAAAGGTTGAGAAATAGTTATAGGTAATAAACCCAAAGGTTAATTAGGAAAATAGAAACCCAATACTCCAATAGGTATCCTCAAAATCAGAGATCTCCCCAGACAAACTGGGTTCCACCACACCCTAGTATTCCCCATAACTAAAGGGATAAATTGGGAACCCCAAAGACCGAGACCACTGAATCATAACAGAACCAGTGGTTCTGATTTTGGCATATCTAATCAATCTAGACCTGAGCGTGAACGAGCTTGCAGACATTGCTACCCTGACCAACCCGGTTCTAACAGGCGAATGGACTGGATTTGAGTCTCGGTTGGACCAATTAGTTGAACAAGAAAATTGGTTTATTTCAGCTCAAGTACCTAATAATTCTTTTTTTATGGTCAAATGCAGTGGCCAACCAAGGGACACAGAATCCCTGAATTCTCAGGTTGCCTCTAAGCAGAGGGATACACTGAATGATGTAGCAGGAGACACATGTTCCAATGCCATTTCATCCCTGGGTCTAAATGATATCTTTCAGTGTTTGCTTAATCCTCTGATATAAGCAGGTTGCTAAGAGTAACCGAACCTCAAGAGATCTCTGCAGAAAGTAAGTGGAAAACCCACCACTAACTGTGTTTGTTTGCAAGATGCCCAAAGGTGAATTGGTAAAGGATGAGAATCCATCAATACAAGGTAGTTTGAATGTCACAAATAATTCCTTGAGATGCCCACCGATCCAAGATCATGCTAATTTCATGTGCAGACTCTACACATCTGATGGGAGGTATTTTGTGTCTGTGCAGCTTCAAGATTCGGCTACCCTGTGTCAGGTCTATTTGATACTGGTCCACAAGTGACCATTTTATCACAAGAACGCTACCTCCAGGTAATACAGTCCCTACCTAACAAGCCAAAACTTAGACGTTTTGATAGCTCATTAGTAGGTGTTGGTGGGGATCTTCTTCAGGTCATGGCTAAAGCTTAGGTTAAGCAACAGAGTTGTTAGACTCCTTGTCACTATTGTTAACTACCCTAGCAGTTGCATTATTATAGGAGTGGATCTTCCAAGGAGACTAAAGACCATTATTGATCGTATATTATTGCTCTTACCTGCTCTCTGCCATTGGCACTCGCCTCTACCACAGCTGGTGTTCCTCGGGGGTCGTGACCTGGTCTCAGGCTGCTTCAAGTCCATCCCCACCATCAGGGGCTCTGGTGAACCAGCAGACTGAGACTTAGACTCCGCGCCCTGAGGGACTCCGGCCAGTGGGTTGCTAGAGGCTACTGCCAGTCGGCCGCTGACAGGAATACTTACAGGAAGCTAATCAAACAATCATTTTGCCTGAAGGTTTGTTTTCCATGGAATCTATATATCCATTCAGTTCTGAAGAGGCTAGTTTTAAAATTGAGGAAACAGCTCTTGTATTTGATTAACCAATCGAAGAACAAGGAACAGGCATGTGAGAAGGGTGTACATTATAAACTAGGTGATCTAACTTCAAGGCTTGAAGAGGCCTTTGAGTTCGGACAACCTGAAACTTTCCCTGGATTTAAGGAGGTGATGGAGGAGAGAATTGTTCTGGCTGACGCATGCTAATGATCATGAGCAAAAGCTACTCTGAGAGCTCCTCATGGAATTTCAGGAAATGTTTGCTAGGGATTTGTATGATTGTTGACCAGTGCCTCGACGAGCTACAAGGGTCTAAAGTATTTACTGCCCTTGATCATGCACAGGGATACTGGACCATCAAGGTAAGAATGGAGGACCAGTACAAGTTATCCTTTAATTTCAGAAATATATACATGGATACACATGTATTTTGGTTACATCAGTTCAGGTCATTAATTTGCATTTGATATTCTAATCAAAACCATAGACTTTGAGAAACATCTCATAGAGCTTAGGCACAGACAGTTAAAAGGTGTCAAGCTGTCCCTCCAGAAAGCTCAATGGTGGCACACCCATGTAAATTTTTTGGGTCACAAGGTCACTTCTGTCTAGAAACAGGATTTACAGATGTGAGGATGACTGCAGTCCTTTGACAGAAACAGCACAAAAGAGGCAAAGTCATTGCTTATGCCAAGAAGGCATTACCTCTTGTAAAGGTCCAGCTCAGTAACCCTGAGAAGGCTTTGTTGTCTTCTGTATAGGCTCTGCACAATTTCTACAGTTATATCCAGGGAGAAAGACTGCACACCAGCCTTTATAGTTTTTTTCAAAGTAAGCATATCTGAAATGGCAATACTTCTAATAGTCGCATTATGGCATGGGCTTTATCATTACAATGGTGGCCATTGGAAATTAGATGCAAACAAAAAAGGAATAGTCCAGTAGCTCAAGGAATTGCTGAGCTTCATGACTGCTCTGCTCCAGATCACTCTAATGAGAAGAGTACTAGTGAGGATTATTTAGAAGAACAGGTATCCTCTCCCTATAAAGTGTACAATGAGGAATATTGTCAGAAATTGCCATGCGCATATGTGGATGGCTGCGCCTACAAGGCTACTGTTGAAAAGGAATGCCAAGTAGTTGTAGGTATAGGAACAGTCTGGATGTGGGCTGTACCTCAGGTATTCATTGGATACAGGATTGGGCCTAAAAGCAGTCAGGTGGTAGAATTAACAGCAATACACAGTTATCAAAATGACTTTGGAATGCAACATTAAAGAGTTTACAATTGTGACTGATTCTAATTATGTCTGGAACAGTTTTGTAGAGTGTTTGCAAGTTGGAAAAGTAATGGCATGTTGAAAAGTAATAACAAACCAGCTAAGCATTGCAAATTATTTGATAAAATTGATGAACTGGTTATATCAAATGGCTTAACCATATAATGGAAAAAGACCAAGGGTCACTCCAAAGTACAGGGAAAAAATAGGGCAATAATTTAGCGGATTCCCTTGCCAAAGAAGGGACAATAAAGGGGGAGTTCCTTTACATTGACCACCTAATGGGCACAGTTCAAATAGAAGCCATCACTAGGCAGCAAGGTAAAGCCCAGGAAGAGCACCAGGTAGCACAGTGAAGTCAGGATTCTCTTAGTGAGGACCTGATTACTGCTCAAAAGGAAAAGATGCAATCATAGGTCTATTCTGTAGACACATCAAGGTTTCAGACAAGACTCCTATTAACAAAGAGGACTGTATCAGCAAGGAGGATTTGAGGATTTTAGTGAAGTCCCAGTTCGCACTACAGGATATCCAAAAATGGGATCCAACAGTGTGTTCCCTTCAAATTTCAGGGTCTCATGCTACAGCATGCCCATGATGTCTCTACATCTGGTCATCGGGGTGAGAAAATTACATACAAGATCCTATTCACCTCACATAATTAGGAATTTTCAAACTTAGTGTTTATTTTGTCCCCAATTCCAACCCACTGTGCACCTCTCCAGTAAAGGGATTGGTAATGCCATGATCAGGCCTCCAAATTGATTTATTGGTCATGTTACAAAATCTCATAGAGGTAATCAGTATATGCTTACTGTCACTTGCATCTTTACAAAATATGTGGAATGTCTGCCAGCACCTAATAACAATTCAGAAACCTGGGCTGCTCTACTGATTTAATCATGTATTTCCCTGATTTGGACTTCCACAATGAATTGAATTGGACAGAGGAACTCACTTCACCAGAGAGGTCTTGGCCAAATTATGGAAGATACTTTTGGGCACTTTAGTGACAGAGTAGAATGGTATAACCAAACCATTGTTAAACTACTCAAAAAAGTTTATGAAAGAAACCAGTAAAGATTGGGATGTTTTTCCCTTCTTTTTTTTTTATAGATGATCACCTCTGTTCTTAGCTGTATAAGGAACCCAGAGAGCTGGGGAGGAGAAACAGGAGTATCCTGAGCTTCCCAGTCAATGAATGTGCAGTGGGTGTGTATCAGGATAAGTCTGATCATTGGAGGAGAGCCCACAGAGTTCCCAGCACAGCTAGAAAACTGACCACACTGTGCAAGTGTATTCAATTTTGAATAGGAAAGCAGAGGGACTGGCAGAAACACCAGGGATTTCACACAAAGGGAGCAATCAAAGAGAGCAGGATACTTTTTCATACAAATACATGGTACAGCAGGCACATATCAGGAATATGAAATGTTGGGTTTACATATCCTTTTTATTACCATTTGGTTCCTATGGCATGAAGGGCAACACCGAATAGTGCCAATAAGATGCCACCGTTTGAGTTTGACTGGTAGAAAAATGGTATTACCCCAATATCTGCTATATAATACATCTGATCAGAATCTGATCAATGCTGTCACGACACATCAGTACATAGAGGATTTAAGGAAACACCTGCAATATGCTTTTTGCCCCCCAAAAAAACTGGAAAAGGCTAAAACCAGTGCTGAAACCTACTGTGATCTAAAAAAACAAAAAACACTGAGGAGTATGAAATTCATGACAAGATCTATCTTCGCACTTTTGCCAGAGACCAGGTTAAAAAAAAGGAATTCTGCCCTTCATGGAAGGGTCCATATATTGTTATAGACAAGATTTGACTGGTGTCCTTTAAAATCCAAATATTTAAGGATGGTGAATTGAAAAATTAATGCACATTGATTAGTTACATGCCTGCCAACCTGTATCTCAATTACAATTGTTAGAAGATTGACTTGTATACTCCTAAGGTTTAAGATCATAGATATTGACCCAAACTTCTCAAAATGTTAGTAAAAATCAGTTGTTATAAATGTCTCTGCCATTTTAATGGTCCTTTTACTTTACAAACATAAAAAGTCTGTGTACCGGTCAGCGACCACCCAAGATACTGAGTGGAGGATTCTGGGGTACTTTTGATGTCAATTCTACAAGAATAACCTGACATCGCCAGGGGGAAGACTGGGTCAGGACTGCCAGGACTAAAGGTACCTGGTGTTATCCATCCCCACAGACAGAGGACCATCCTTGGACGTATATATATCAGCATTGACCTAATAATCTCCATTGAGGAACAGCAAAGACTTCGAAGTGTCCAAACAGCAAAGCCCAAGGGCTTACAGAGAAAAACAGGTTCAAATAAAAAACACTCTGGTATCAGCTGGGAACCTGTTTGGATCTGTTCAACAAACGAGGACTTAAAAAAAAAACTCCATCTCATCGAGACTCTGCTTCATTAATTCTTCCACATGATTGCAGCATATGGAAAAATTAAAAGGGGGTATGTCAGAGCCTTTATGAATGAAAATTGCGACATGATTTCTGGATGAGAAAGCAAGTTAGAAAGTTAACAATAAACAATAACTTATATAAAATATAATTTCCTACTTTTCTCTGGAGTATCCCCATGAAGTTAGTGGGTAAAGTGTCCAACGGGAGAGGTAATTCGACTGTGTGCACATCCTGTGCAACGTATGCATTCCTTGAAAAACCATTTGAGGGTGAATACTGCTGTGCAAAATGTGAGCAAGTTGTTTCTTTGGATACCCTGATCCTAAATCTAAGGAGTGAACTGGCAACAATGCGAAGCATTCTGTCAAAGCCTCTGTGAATTAAAATTATGATGTGATATTCAGGATGAGAATTGCTTATCACAATTACATAACAGGGAAACTGGTTTTACAACCTGGAAAGTTTGTTCTGCAAGCAAAGATGTGTACAAGTGAAAAATACACAGATCTCAGGTCTCTGCACAATTGCATGGATGGGAAATACAAATAAGAAATAACTAGTTTATTACTGATGTGCACAAATCTGGTACAATTGTGCATGGCAGCTTTCTAACTTCAGCTTGTTCAATTAAAGTAAAACACTTTTTGATTTTGGATAGCGTAAGGGAGGATTATAACCCATCAGTTTATTTTTTGCCATTTGTGTCCCATTAGGGAGATTTATCTTCTCTTCCTGTCCCACAGTCAAAACAGGAAGTGGGAGAAGATCGGTCACCGAAGCTAGTGTCTCCATTGGAAGCTTTCCACACTTTTACTTTTTTCAGGACAACCCAAAACTTTGGATTTTCTACTTTCACTTTTGAAAGGATAAATCTCCTTCATTGAGGCATAGACAGTAATAAAAACCCGAAAGGTGTTCTAATTAATCTCCACTCTATCCAAAACTAAAAACAAAAACAAAAAAAAAAACTATTTACCTTTAGTTATACTTTAAGCTTTGGCAATTAAAACTGGAAGCTGATTCCTCTGCAAAGTCACACCAGATTTTGCACTCTCCAGTTTTAGTAAATAACCTCCAAAGTCTTCGGTACAAAGGTCTTTGCATTGTTTTGGGCAGCAAGATATGTCAACAAGCTGAGTAAAGTGTCTACTACTGAGTAAAAATTTGACTGTTTCTATTTAACTAAGGTAAGAAAACACCAACATTTCAGCATAGGCAGCTGCCCATTGTTATTCTGTTGAGAAAGGTTAATAAGCCGAATAATCCACAAGAACTGATTAACAAAAATAATGTTTCAGGAGACTTTTATAAAAGGCAAAATAATTCAACCTTCATGGATGGTATATGAAGTCATAATAAATAAAAAGAAACACTCCCATGCTATTATAAGTGAAAAACTGAAATAAAGACCAACCAATCTAATAGCTGAAAGCAGCTACCACTAAATGTGCAGTCACAAATTGTCACAAATTAGAAATATATATACTAAACAGGTGAAGCACTTCCCTCTAAAGGAATAGTTCCTAAAATAACATTATACCAATATATGCAAACAAAAATTTACAAGCAAACATAAAAAATAAAGTGATATATCAAAATAAATCATATCTATCTATCAAACCATAAATAGTGCAAACAGGCTCAAATAACAAAAAAATCCAATCACCTTAACAATCCTCTTGTTTTCCAAAGCTCACAAGATATATTTTAAGTGACGATCAACAGAGTGCCCTTCACCACATGCTATGGGTATCTTTCTCACTTGGTCTGGTTTGTTTGAAGATATATGATTTATTTTGATATGCCACTTGTTTTTATGTGTATTTGTAAATATTGGTATAATGTTATATTAGGAATTATTGCTTTAGAGCAGTGAGCAAACTGTGGCCCGGGTTGCCAAATGCAGCCCTTTACTTGCCTTTATTTGGCCCTTGGGGCACTTTTTCTTCCACTGATATGAGACACACTATTCTCCCACTGACACCAACAATGGGGCATATTTCCTGCATTATTATTCTTCCCAGTGGCACCAGCAAAGGAGCACTATTCCACCTACTGACACGAATGATGGGGCACTATTCCTCCCCCTCATACCACAGATTACATTGTTTACTCCCACTGATGCTAGGACAATTTTGAATCCCAATGACCACAGTTTTGCCCCCCCCCCCTTCCTAAATTCTGGAGGCCAGCAAACTAGCCCTTTGTTTAGAAAGTTTGAAGACCCCTGCTTTAGAGGAGGCGCTTCACCTGTTTAGCATATATATTTGAAATCATAACTTTAAAATATCAGGACACTTTTGGCAAAGACTATAAAAAGGTACATCGCTATTTCAGTATATGCATATATAAATCATAATGAGGACTCAATCATGATTCGGATACTACTACCATGTTCATCTTTGATTGCAATTAGTATCATAAGAAATATGTGTATTTCATAATTTATACATTCTCAGCTGTAAAATGGAATTGGGGCAAACTGTGTACAAAATATTTTAGGGATTTAAGTAATATTTTAACATGGATTGCTGGATATCAATTACACATCTTTAGCCAGGGTTTCATGTTGAAGATATTATACCAAAAAATAAAAATCATACATGCCACAAACCCTTCAGAGGGATATACCTATGTACCCTCAAAATAAAATGGCATTTAAATCAATCTAGGGATAAAAATATTTTATCCACTATTAAGATTGAATCAAAGAAATCCACATTTTTTCCCCAAAAACTCAACATAGGGATTTCTGGTTTTGGAGTGCCATCTAGTGGTCACGTTGAGTATGCAAACAAATAGTTAATCAGTAATACTCATATCCAATCAGAGGCAGGTAAATATTATAAACTACAACCTCTAGGCTGATCTCTAGATTTTGGGAATAAGAGGAAGCTGAGAGGGATGGTATGCTAATGGTCATCTTGATCTTCAGAAAAAGACTCCATCTTGAGCTTCATCCATATCCATCCTCCTCATAGATCATCAGTTCCATCTTCATCCAGATCAGCATGCTGCCATACACCTCACTCTCTGTCTGAGACTATTTTAATTGTGCGTAAAAATCTCTGCATAGAGCTCAAATTTCAGGGGATCATTAATTGGTCAGTGTTAATATATTTAAGAATGTATTTATGATAAATGATTGACACTGCTGACTTAATCGTTTAAACATCCCGACAATTCTCAACCTGAAAGAGAGTTTGGTTTGTACTTGTCATGTACTGACAGTGGTTAGTATAGAGCAGTGTTTCTCAACTCCAGTCCTCATGGACCCCCAACAGGTCATGTTTTCAGGATTTCCCTCAGATGAGACAGCTGTGGTAATTACTAAGGCAGTGAAACTGATCAAATCACCTGTGCAAAATAATGGAAATCCTGAAAACATGACCTGTTGGGGGTCCATGAGGACTGGAGTTGAGAAACACTGGTATAGAGGAAGGTGGTAGTATGGAGGTGCAGGCACCACAGGGGGCTAGTTGGGTGACAAAAGATGGGGTAGAGGGAAAGGTGCTAGAGAGGATGTTGGAGATATCAGCTCAGGAGTGGCATTGCTAAAGAAGAATGCCTTCCCTAGCGGTCTGGGGAACAATTCCTTCAGTGAGGATGGGGGCAAGATTACAGAAAAGTATAGATCAATACTAGTGGTAGGGACTTCAATTATTAGAAGGACAGATAAGGGAAGTCTATCACAAAGACTGTGATTACCAAACAGTATGTTGTTTACTGGGCACCCGGGTTCAGCACATCACGGATTGGATGGAAAGATTGTTGGTTGGGGCTGAGTTGGCCCCACTTGTATGGTATATATTGGTACCAATGAAAAAGAGGAAGATGGAGCGTCCTAAAAATAATTTCAGGAACTTAGGTGCTATATTAAAAAAAAGTACATCCAATGCAATATTCTCAGAAATACTGCCTATACCTCAAGCCACACCAGAGAGGCAGCAATGGCTTAGGTAACTTCACAAGTGGTTGAGGAGCTAGTGCAGGAAGGAGGGTTTTGGGTCCATGGAGAACTGGGCTAGCTTTTCAGTCAGTTACCCATTCTAGAGCACTGACGAACTGCACCTAAATGTGGAGGGTGCAGCTCTGTTGGGGGAGAAGATAGCCAAAAAGTTAGAGGAACTCTTAAACTAGGTGGTGTGAGGGAGGAGTCAGAGAAAACTGTACTAGCCAGTGAATGAGTGTCAGAGGGTGCTACTGTGGTTAGTCTTGATAGTGTAACTGGGGTGCCTAAGACCAATGTGTGTAGGTTGGCAGGATCCTATTGCAGCCTCAGAAGAAACAAGTAAAAAATAAAACACAGGGGCGTGTGCAAGATGGCGACCGGAGCGGCGGCATAATTGAGAGCTCTGCAGCCTCTCTGCTTCCATCCACAGCCATGCTGGGGGTAGCCGGCTCCCACCTGCATCGGAGGCCCCGCTGACTTGCCCTGCTGCCTGGAGAGGGGAATCAAGCTGGTATGACCATCCTCTGGAGTGCTGAACGTTCGTGGCCTCCACCGGCCCAGACCCAACCTGTGGCCTATCCTGGGTGCCACTGCCCTGCTTCCCGGAGCCCAGTGTGGTAAGCTGCTGCCTGGGGGAAGTCCCTTCCAGCCATCTGGCCCTCAACCCAGTCCCGGGAATCCTCAGCCTGTGCGCCCTTCCCTGGGGTGGCACTGCTCCTACTACACTGAGACCCTGTTAGAGTATATCTGCTACCTGGGGGGGGGGGGCATCTGAGTAGTTTATAGACCCCCCTAAAAATCTTACATCCTACGCTGCACAGCGCCCCAAGTGTAGATGACCCTGCGCCCTACCTGGCTCCTCTACTGGCCTTGGCATCCTGTAGTGGCCCACGCCTGTGTGGTCTGGGCAACCGGCCTTCATGAGGGGCTTCAACCGTACTTGTGGCCCATATCTACCCTGCCCCCTTGGAGTGATAGTGTCCTGGGAATTCCACGGGAGGAGTTTGTCTTCTGCATATGTACATCTTAGTTTATACTTATTCAGTCACCGGTGGGGGCCAGGGGGGCCGAATACCTGTATTACGAGCCAATTACTATAGTAACCATATTTTCCTGCTGGTGCGGATGAGGCTTGGGGATGACTAGAGGCACGTCTTCTGGTAGAAGATCCGAAACTGCTCAAACTGTTAAAACCAGTTGGCCCGCCGGGGCTAAAGAGGTAAAAACCATGGTCACACCTTCTTCACAAGAGCCCGACCCACCTGCCACATCCGCAGACTTTAATTCTCTCATGACAACAATTACCAATTGTCAAGCGGTACTCACCACGAAAATAGAACATCTGCAGACTGACATAGGGCTGATCTGGAGAGATCTTGACACATTTTGGAGCCGAGTGACGGCGGTCGAGCAAAGGGTCAGTGATGCAGAAGACGCCATTCGTGAGATACATACAATGTGGGTTAAGGTCAAATACCTCTAAACCAGAGAAAAAGATGTGGAGAACTACAGTAGGCATAACAACCTCCATGTAGTGGGTCTTCCTGAAGGGGAGCAGGGCAACGATCTGCCTCGATTTACTGAGAACCTCCTTCACTCCTTGCTGCCTCAAGCCACCTTTTCTAGCTTTTTTGCGGTCGAGAGGGCTCATTGGATACCAGCGGCCCAGGGCCCACCTGGCTTGCCACCCCGAACCTTTATTTTTAAGCTGCTCAACTACTGGGATCGAGATCTGATGCTGAGGGTGGCCAGGACCCAGAGGGAACTGTGCTATGAAAATCACAAGTTGATGTTGTTTCCCGACTACTCGGTGGATACACAATGGCAGTGTCGTTCCTTTGATGCTGTCAAGGCCCAACTGCATGCAAACCTATGGTATGCTGTTCCCTGTGAGGTTCAGAGTTTAAGATGGTGAAACCACGCGCTTCTTCACAGTGCCAGAGGAGGCAGCATCCTGGTTGGAAACCCTACGACCACAACACTGATCTTGATGCCTCACTGGAAGAGTACTCGATCTTCTACTTTTGTCCCAGTCCCTTTTTAGAATCAGGACTCCCAGTTCATCCGTTTTGTCTTAAGTCAGTACCCTAGGCTATAGCCAAGTGGACTGCCCTATTAGATAGCGGGGGGGGTGGTTATGTTTTTTTGGGAGTTTCTAGGTTTTTTTCACTGTTGCAAGGTATATTTGCTATCTCATGTGGTTCAGTTTATGTATGGTATCAAGCTGATATACTGGTTCTTCTGATGCATATCTTACAGTTTTGTGTTTTCTTGGGATTCAGCCTGGGTTGTCGCTACTCTTTCTAAACACCTACTTTATGGCACCCCTTGATCTGAAATGTATCTCCTGGAACTTGAAGGGCCTCAACACCCCTGTGAAGCGTTCCTTGGTCTTCTAATTTCTCAAATCCTATAATCCACAGTTTTGTATTTTGCAAGAAACCCTCTTGATGGGCTGTAGAGTGCTAGGTCTTAAAGAGAGCTTGGGTTGGTCACTACTACAATGCCACGTACTCTTCCTATTCCCGAGGAGTCCTTATTCACAAATCATTGCCATTCACTCTCCTCCATCTCAGGCTGCATCCTGAGGGCAAGTACGTTAGGATTCATGCGATTATCAACTGCTTTGAAATAGTAATTGTTGGCCTCTATCTTCCGCCCCCTGCTTCTGCACACTCGCTGGCTGCTTTGTCCCTGCTCCTGGCCTTATATCCTACACCCCATGTTCTTCTTGCTGGCGATTTTAACCCTACTCCAGATGGTAGTGTAGACAAACCATATCCTGTAGCCAGCGGGAGTTGGCCAAGTGGGCCGGCTTTACCAGTTCATGGACATGTGGAGGTGGAAAAATCCTGAGACCAGGGCCTATATCTGCCACTCGGCATCACATAGAACAATGTCTAGAATTGATCTTTGCTATGTTATACCCTCCACTCTTAGTGAGGGTTTGGGAGATCTCCATTCTTCCATGAGGGATATCTGATCATGCTCCACTTCTCCTTAGCTTGAGTATCTCTGAAGCCCCGGGGGAAAAAAATCTGGAGACCCATCTCGGTATTGGATTACTGACCCTGAGTTAGAACCCCCTATGGGACAGGCACTGGAGCAATACTGGGTCTCTAATGAGGATACTGCTGCACCTACTAATACTTGGGAGGCTTGTAAGGCTACCCTTAGTACTATACCCTGATTGGGGGAATACAGTTTAGATGTTGTTCGGAGGTGGAATTGGTAAACCGGAGGGTGCAGGAATCTGAATCCTGTTACTCACCACAACTTACAACTGGCTGTTAGGGAGGCTTTATTATTACACACGGAGGCTTCCAGGAAGGCGTTGCTCCATCAAAAACAGCATATTTTCGATAAAGCAGAACACCTACTGGCTTGGCTGGCTAGGGAACAAACTGCTTTGATTACTGTTGCCCTTATACAGGCTGAGGACGGTTCTAGGATCCTTGATCCAGTCTTAATCAACGGTCGTTTTGCTGACTACTGTGCAAAATTGTATTCCTCCAAAGTTGCCTACACATCTCAGGACTTATACTAACTGGATCGTGTTGAACTGTTGTCTCTCTCCCTGACCCAGAGGGGACAATTGGAGGCTCCGATTTCCTTTAAGGAGATCCAACAGGCGATTGGCGCTCTCAAATCTGGCAAAACGCTGGGTCCGGATGGCTTTCCAATTAATTTCTATAAAACATACTGTATATTGAACAACTGGCTCCTCACTTCCAAAATCGCCCCATTGAACACTGATGCAGAAATACTCGCTAAAGTGCTTGCTGCGAGGCCATGCTCCATTATCTCTACGTTAGTACACAATAACCAAAGAGGCTTTATGCCGGGTAAAGGCACTGACATCAACATACGGAGACTATTCACCCACATTTCTATGGGTCGGGACAGCAATGACCCGGGTATGGTGCTATCCTTGGATGTTGAAAAGGCGTTTGATTCGGTCAAATGGAAATATCTATGGGAGATCCTGAGACATTTTGGATTTGGCCCTAATTTCATTTCATGTGTCAGATGCCTTTACAGTGCACCGTTCACGAGAGTATGTACTAACAATATTCTTCCTCGCCCTTTTGCACTATATAGGGGCGCTCGGCAGGGTTGCCTGCTTTCACCGGGCCTATTTGCCCTGGCGATTGAGCCCTTGGCTTGCCTGATCCATTCCTCCGAGACCTTGCACAGGCTACCTGTGGGAAACTGGGAGTATAGAGTTTCCTTGTATGCGGATGACACTCTTATATCTGAAGGACTGCAATTCATCTCTTAGAGCTGCACTGGACCTTATTGATCGCTTCAGCAGTTACTGCGGGATATGCATAAATTGGGAAAAGTCAACATTATTTCCTCTTTCGCCGGGACCTTTGCCTGACATTTAATTTGCCCCTATTAGATCGGTTTCCAAATTTAAATACTTGGGTATAATGGTGAAGCGCGACCTGACAAAATACCTTTCAGACAATCTTCACCCTCTCCTACAACACTTGCAGACTAAATGTAATCTATATAGCACACCGTATATATCTCCAGGTAAAAAAAAAAAATATAAATACATATATATTCTACCTTTCTGAATACAAACTGTGCCCCAAATATTAAATACAGTATGTGAATTATAATGATAATAAAAATAGCCACTACTTTCTACTGTGAGCAAAAAATTATAACAAATAAATAATATTTTAAAATAACAAAATATATATGCAGTGCTCTGTAAATCATATAAAAATAATCATAAACAAAAAGTCCATCAATAAAGTCCTTTTTGAAATCACCATGTGAGTTGAATTTCAAATAAAACCACCACGTAACTGTAACTATATTTCCAAACAGTGCTGTGCTCCCCATTTATGTATACACTCACCAACTTTATTTGCCTCCCATTCTCATGGTTGGCAAAAATCGCTTCGGTATAAACTTATATTTCTCAGACAAGAATGTTCACTCATATACATCGATTTTTCCTCAGAATGGTTCCAACACTCAAAATCAATAGCCTCTGTAACTGACTCTCCACAGTAACTCTCCCAGAATGGCTCCAACACTCCAGATCTACAATCTCTGGTAATGACTCTCCATATCATATGAAAGAAAGGAAATAGAGACCCGACATGGTGCAGTATCGCTTAAAATCATTTAATCTATGCTTTAAGGAAACTCACTTACAAGAAAAAAATGCAAGATAAGCCCAAAGATATATATCTGCCTTTCTGGAGGTAATGTCAGAGAGGGAAGACCGCACAACGCTCTCACCACTGCCGGTCTTCGCTCTCAGACAGTCCTGCCTCACTTCCGGTTCCAAAGTACGGCACTTCCGGTTCTCGCTTAGCCAATCACTGACGCGTTTCATCACTTCCGGACTTATTCATAGGGAGTGGCTAAGCGCTGCGGCTCCACAATTTTATAGCGTGCACGGAAAATATGTAGTATAACCTGGCGGGAAGTTACATGCCACAGCTGCCATATTTGAGGGCACACCAGCTCAAAATTTAATGTTAATACATATATATATATCAACAACACACTGCCAGACATGGATAAGATGATATATATTATTAAATATCTAACAACCTATTACACATGTATATTCATATATCGTTAAACAGATATTGTTATTAATTAATTGACTATAACTCCTCATTACTCTGCCCATAAACTGGCAGAAATAACCCGCCATGGTTGCCATGTTTAAGGGCAAACTATATCAAATATTCATAACAATGCATAAATACATATTAACAATCTATTAATAGATACAAATACAATATCATACATATTTGGGCTTTTACAAATGTTTTACACAACCATATATTTTAAACTTTAATATATATAAAAATATAAAATCATAAAAAATAAAATAAATAATAAATTAATTATAAACTGACAATAGCTATGTCATCTATTGACAATAATTAAGTTTAATAATAAATTTTTTGGCTTTCACCTTATAGTTAAACTTCAAAGATCACTAATGAAGCAATTTAAATATAAGTCAACGTTTAATTCGTATGGTGTTAATGATTTAAGAAGAAAGATCCATTTGGTGTCACGTTTTGATACATCTCTAACCCTATTTGATCCCTGCCATTTGGGGGGTATCCAATCAATTCCCCAAAATGTTATTAACCACTTGAGCTCCAGAGGATTTACCCCCTTTAATGACCAGGCCTCTTTTTGCTACTTGGCGCTGCACTAATTCAACTGATAATTGTGCGGTCATGCAATGCTGCACCTAAACGAAATTTACGTCCTTTTTTTCACACAAATAGAGCTTTCTTTCGGTGGTATTTGACCACCTGTGCGCTTTTTATTTTTTACGCTATAAACAAAAAAAGACCAAATATTTTGAAGAAAAACAATATTTTTTACTTTCAGCTATAAAAAATATATAGTAAACTCAAAGTTGGTTATAAATTTAGGCCAAAATGTATTCTGCTACATGTTTTTGGTAAAAAAAATCCCAATAAGTGTATATTGATTGCTTTGTGTGAAAGTTATAGCGTCTACAAACTATGGTATAGATACTGCAATTTACGACATTTTTTTGCTATACAGCGCTGCGCTAGTTTAACGGACAATTGCACGGTCATGCAATATTGTACATAAATGAAATTTATGGCATTTTTTTAACACAAATAGAGCATTCTTTTGGTGGTATTTGATCACCTGTGCACTTTTTATTTTTGGCGCTATAACCAGAAAAAGTTTTGAAGAAAAAAAAGTTTTTTGAAAAAAACAATATTTTCTCATTTTGATCATAAAAAATATCTAAAAAAACTAAAATTTCATCATATATTTAGGCCAAAATGTATTCTGCTACATGTTTTTGGTTAAAAAAATCCCAGTAAGTGTATATTGATTGCTTTGTGTGAAAGGTATAGCGTCTACAAACTATGGTATAGATAATGGAATTTACACAGCTTTTACTTTCTATGAAGAGAGGAACGAGCGCTGGATATGACAGGATTCAAGCTGCTAGCATAAAGGTAAACCTCGTATACCCCCTTCATCAAAAGTCAAATACAAAAAATTGCAGTGCTTGAGTGTATAATACAGGGAATTAACATGAATAGCAGATTTAAACATTCATATTTCGACATGCACCAGATCCCACACTCTTAAATTGTTGTAAACAGTAATCAGATAAGTAATGAAGATCTATCCGACTAGTCAAGGTGCCTATAGTGATGGGGATGTTAAAGTCATAAGTTCTGTGATGTATCCAAACAAATCCGTGACTTCCGTGATAGGGGAATAACTGTATAATGCACTAACCAGATAGCGCAAGTAAATGCGCATTGGAGTATAATGACCTACTCCTGGTTACAGCCAGATGGTCCTCAGCGTGAAGCCCTCAGGAACACCAGTGCACCACTCTTGCCGTCTCCTACCACCAGGGGGAGTGCGCCTCTTTACAGTAACACGAAATCACTTTATATCCTCTATCGCCAGGATTGGTGTGCTTTCATATCAGGAGATCATCTCAGGGGCTTGTGAGGCTTCTCCCTCTCCCAGTCTGAGCTCTGTACAGGCACTGCAAAAGACTTTTGTTTTTCTGAAGAAATGGCTGATTGTCTGTGTCCATATGTAGGAGACGGCAAGAGTGGTGCACTGGTGTTCCTGAGGGCTTCACGCTGAGGACCATCTGGCTGTGACCAGGAGTAGGTCATTATACTCCAATGCGCATTTACTTGCGCTATCTGGTTAGTGCATTATACAGTTATTCCCCTATCACGGAAGTCACGGATTTGTTTGGATACATCACAGAACTTATGACTTTAACATCCCCATCACTATAGGCACCTTGACTAGTCGGATAGATCTTCATTACTTATCTGATTACTGTTTACAACAATTTAAGAGTGTGGGATCTGGTGCATGTCGAAATATGAATGTTTAAATCTGCTATTCATGTTAATTCCCTGTATTATACACTCAAGCGCTGCAATTTTTTGTATTTGAGCTTTTACTTTCTGACTGCCCATCACATTTCTTGAGGTGCTAAAATACCAGAATAGTACAAACACCCTCAAATGACCACTTTTCGGAAATTAGACACCCTAAGCTATCTGCTGAGAGGCATATTGAGTCCATGGAAGATTTATTTTTTTCCACAAGTTTCTGGAAAATGACAAAAACTTTTTTTTACACGAAGTTGTCATTTAAATGATTTCTTTCTCGCACAAGCCATGGGTATATGTGGAATTACACCCCAAAATACATTCTGCTACTTCTACTGAGTATGGGGATACCACATGTGTGAGACTTTTTGGGAGCCTAGCCACATACAGGAGCCTGAAATCCAATGACCACTTTGAAAGCCTGAAGGTGCGTAACTTCCTCATTACACTTCCTCACTACCTATCACAGTTTCGAAGGCCCTGACATGCCAGGATAGCCCAAACCCCCCCAAATGACCCCTTTCTGGAAAGTAGACACCCCAAGGAATTTAAAAAGAGGCATGGTGAGTATTTTGCAGATCTCATTTTTTCTCACAAGGTTTTGAAATATAAAAAAAAACCAGAAAAAATATGTTTGTTTTTTTTCTTCATTTTCCAAAAACTTGTGGCAACAAATGAGATCTGCAAAATACTTACCGTGCCTCTTATCAAATTCCTTGGGGTGTCTAATTTCCAAAAAGGGGTAAATTGGGGGGGTTAGGTGCTATCCTGGCATTTCAGGGCCTCCAAAACTGTGAAAGGTAGTCTGGAAGTGTAATGAGGAAATAAAGCCCTTTAAAAGCCTGAAGGTGCTTATTGGATTTTGGGGTCCTGTACTTAGCTAGACTGCCAAAACGTCTCTCACATGTGGTACCCCCATACTCAGAAGAAGTAGCAAAATGTATTTTGGCGAGTAATTCCACATATAACCATGGCATGTGTGAGCAGTAAATAATTTAAGTGACAATTTTGTGTAAAAAAAAAAAAAAAAAATATTTTTGTCATTTTCCAAAAACTTGTAAAAAATAAATTCTTCTATTGATTCAACATTCCTCTCAGCAAATAGTTTGGGGTGACTACTTTCCAAAAAGGGGTCATTTTGGGGGGTGGGGGCGTTTTATGCCCAGCATTAGAAGTTTATGCCACACTTCATTCACTCTTCTAACCACCTGAAGACCAAGCCTTTTTGTTCACATGAAAACAATCAGTATTTTTTGCTAGGAAATTAATTTAAACCCCCAAACATTATATATTTTTTTAAAGCAGGCACCCTAGTGAATAAAATGGTGGGTACTACAATTTTTTATGGCACATAGTACTCGCGCAGCGATTTTTCAAATGCAATTTTTTAAAAAAAAATACACTTTTTTTACTTTTAATGCACAAAAACACAATATATTGGCCAATTATTTGTTAAAATATAAAAGATAATGGTATGCCGAGTAAATAGATACCAAACATGACATGCTTTAAAACTGCGCATGCCACGTTCAATGGCGACAAACTGCAAACATTTTTAATATCCATAGGCAGCGCTTTAATAGCCTTTAAAAGCCACCATTTTAGATTTACAGAGGAGGTCTAGTGTTAGAATTACTGCCCTTGATCTGACGTTCACGGCAATACCTCACATGCATGGTTCAACCGCTGTTTACATAACGGCACAGAGTCAAGGCTTGTGCACACAGGTGTGCGCACATGGGAGGGGCAATTTTTTTTTTTTTTTTATAGTTATTTTGATTTTTTTTTTTATTATTTTTACATTGTACCTTTCATTTTTTTTTTTTTTTAATCAGTTTTAATGCTATAACAGGGAATGTAAATAACCCCTATAACTTCAATGGGCATTGTCATATATTCTTTTTTGACAAATCTGGGGTCTATCAGACTCTAGATATCTCCTCTGCTCTTACATTATCTAATCAAACCAAAATCGATGTGATCAGATGCTTTCCCAATTTACAAATGGCGCTGTTTATATCCTGCAAAACTGAAGTGATGAAATGCTTGTAGCTTCCGAATTCTTAGACTATAGGGATGATTGGCATCATTCTGGTGTCCAATCAGCTCTATGGTCAGCTGGCAGAAACACCGGCTGCATTCTCAGGTTCCCCCGATGGCACAAAACTGCCCGAGAAGGCCGTGGAAGGCAGCGGGGGAGGGGGGACATAATCTTCCACTGCTTGTAAAAGCAATCTTGCAGCTAATTAGCCACTAGGATTGCTTTTACATGAAAGCCGATCACCGGCTGAAAAAAACGATACCAGGATGATGCCTGCAGCTGTAGGCATCATCCTGGTATAACCATTCAAATCCAGTGATGTACCAGTACGTCGCTGGTCCTTGTTGGGTATATATGCTATGTTCTTTTTTTTTTTGTATGCAGCCTGTGGACTGAATGAAAAAATGAGAAGAAATATCTGCCAAAAAAAGTGTGTGGTATGCCCACCATTAGAATATACCGCCCTGCATCCACCCACTTCTAATGGTGGGCACACATTAGGTCACACTTTGCCACAAGTGCCAGTTCCAAGATTGAATAAATGTCTAAATAGTGGCACGCTTGAATAAAAATTGTCCACGTATAAGTGGTACCCCGTATGGAGAAATGATGACACCAAGTCCCAAACTGCTCCCCATGTAGTCTGGGCATCCGGGGGGGCTCCACATGACTATCTTTTCCCTCGTAAATCCAAAACTTATAAGTATAGCCTGTTGTCCTCTCACAGGTCTTCTACATCTTGACCCCATATCTGGCACGCTTGCAGGGGAGAAATTGTTTGAATGCAAGGCGGCCAGAAAAAATAAGAAGGGACTCCTCAACGCAGATGTTTTGCTGGGGAGTATAGACATCTGCAAACTTTAGGGTAAGGTGATTTGCGAGGGGCTGAATTTTGTGGAGCCGTCAAATTCAGGGTTACCCCGAGGATGACAGAGTGTATTGTCGCTGAAATGCATAAAACACATTATACTCTCATATCTATGCCTGGCCATGGCAGCAGAGAACACGGCATATGATGAATGGGGTCTGCGGACCAATACAACCGCAATTCATTTCTTTTAGTAATGCCCATGTTGAGGGTTAGGCCCAAAAAAAATTTAAATTTGAAAACCGTAATGAGTTTCTATGCGACTGGTCTGGCAAGGTTTGAATTTGGGTTGGCGGCGATAAATTGTTGTGCATATAGACTGCTTTGATCCACAATCAACGCATACAGATATTCCGTGAAAAACAGCTCCAAAAATCAAGGAGGTATGTGAAAGACCAAGATGTACTAGACCGCTGGTACTCGCCAGTTTACCAAAAGGTAGAGCGGCACTAGTACTGGCACTCTGCTGCATATGAGAGTCATCAAAATTTACCGACAAGTGCTAACAGAGATCAGGCCTGATTCTGCGAACACTGCGGTTTTGTGTGCAATGTATCAAGTGACAGTGATCTACTGACACTGCACTTGCTGGGGGAGAAGGGGGGGTAAGCGTAGGGGCTTAACGCAGGTGTTGGCAGGTGCAGGGGCTGATCCCGCTAACGCTGCGTTTTTGCAGACGCTATACTAATGTGAACGCTGGTATAGTGCTGACCTGATCAAAGATATTGACCCGTTCAGACACTATACTAGCAATGGAGGTTTATTGTACATGGGCGTGCTCCTGGCAATCAAGGGGTTAAATGTGATCACTGGTGTACTGTCGGGCAATCTGAAGCTATCTGGGAGGGGTGTGAAAACCACGGGAGCGCGAATTACGTATATATATATGTGATTTTGCGTACCCATGCCGCCCTGTAGCAGTATTTCTGCTGTAGGGTGGTAAGGAAGCGGTTACAGAAGAGGTTTGTGTTATGGCGCTGCGTTACTTTAACTGACAATTGCGCGGTCATGCAACACTGCACCCAAATTAAATTTACATCCTTTTTTTTCCACAAATTGAGCTTTCTTTCGGTGGTATTTGATCGCCTGTGCAGTTTTAATTTTTTGCGCTATAAAAAAAAAGGCTGACAATTTTGAGACAAAAAAACAATATTTTGGACTTTTTGCTATAAAACATGTCCAGTAAAAAAAATTAAAAAATCTAATTTTGTCACAAATTTCATCCAAAATGCATTCTGCGACATGTCTCTGCTAAAAAAAAATCCCAATACATGTAAATTAATTGGTTTACGTGAAAGTTATAGCGTTTACAAATGGCGGGAAAGATACTGGGATTTTTTATTTTATTTATACTAATAATGGTGGCGATCAGCGACATATTGCGGCGATCAGCGACATATGACGGCGACCAGCGACTTATGGCGGGACTGCGGGACTGTGGCGGACATTTTGACACTGGGGGGGAACTGACTTGGGGTCACTGACATCCCCAGTGACACCAATACAGTGATTAGTGAATAAAAAAACCACTGAAACTGTACTAATGGCAATGGGGAGGAAGGGGTTAACATTTTTAGTGTTCACTGTGTGAGGGGAGTGTTTTACTAGGGGGAGGGGGTGTGTGCTGGAGGGGGGGGAGGGAGGGGGGAGCTAATCGAGGCAGAGAAACCCTCTGCAGCTTGTCAGGAGCTGAGCAACTGACAGATAACAAGGCTGTGTGTAAACAATGCAGCCATGTTATCTGTCAGTGATCACAGCTCATCACGGCCAAAAAGCCGGTAATCACTGGCCGTGACCCGGCGGCTGGGACCCGCTGATGACACCCGTGGGACAGGTAGGGCGTGCACGCGCCTCGCGTGCGCCCCCTACCTGTTTTGCAGAACCACGTTTTAAAACGTGGTTTTGCCTGTGAGTGCTGCCCTGCCACCGTATATCTACAGTGGCTGGGCGGCAAGTGGTTAAGGAGGGGTCCTTTTGATGGTATTTAGAAAAGTGTTCTGATACACTATGATCTTTAAATCCTATTCTAATATTTTTAATATGTTCCGCTATACGTGTTTTTAATGGTCTTTTTGTTCTCCCGAAATAATCCAAATTACATGAACAAATATACATGAACAAATAACAAATATACTACATGGGTGGTGTCACAAGTAATAAATTCCGATATAGTGAATTCATGCTCCACATTCACAACAGTGAAAGTAGTAGTCAATGTTTTGCTATTTCTAACAATCAGACAAGCACAACATTTGCTGCATGTTTTAAACCCCTTATAATGAGGGAACATAGATGTAATATTGGGGGCATCTATTATTTTCCGAACAGTTTTTTCCCCAAAATTTGGGGATCTTCTATAAATAAATTTAGGTGTCACTGGTAAAATCTTTCCCAATGTTTTATCCATCAACAAAATATGCCAATGCTTCTTAAAAATATGTTCTACATCCTTGTATTGACAGTGAAAGTCAGACAAGAAACTCCATTGATGTTTATCAATTTTGACCTTTTGTTTATCCATTAAACGTTGTTCTCTAGGTATTTCTAGAACATCCCTCTCAACCTGACTTAAAAAGTCCTGAGAGTATCCCTTTTCTTTAAACCTATTGGAAATGATTTTAGCCTGTGAAGTATAATCACATACATCTGAACAATTCCTCCTAATTCTCATATATTGACCCCTAGGTATATTTTTTAACCACGTGGGATGGTGTCCACTTCTAATAGAAAGATAACTATTTCTATAAGTGGGTTTAAAATATACCTTTGTGACAAACCCATTATCTCTTCTCATGATGGTAACATCAAAAAAATTGATGGATTCAGAACTGAATTGATATTCTAATTTGATATGATTCTTATTATTATTTAAATACAACATAAATTGATGCAATTCCACATCCGATCCTCTCCAGCTTAATAACAAGTCATCTATAAATCTTTTGTAGAAGATCAATTCATGCCTGCAATTGTAAAAGACAAACCTGTCGTCCCATTCTGCCATAAATATGTTCGCTCAGCTGTTCATATTAACTATTGTCAAACCAAAAATAATTGTGTTTTAAACAAAAATCCAAAGTGTTCCCCCCAAAAACTTTTTGGATATGAGGAATCTCCTCCCTTCAACTGAGAGCCCAATTCAGGGCCAACATGGCATTATCATGACTTATGATAGTATATAATGATGACAATCAGCCATAACCATATAAATCTGTTGGTTTGTATCACATTGAATAAATGTAATAAATTCAATAAATCTTTTGTATCCTTTAAGTAAGCCTTGCTTTGTACAACACTGGTTTGCAAAAATATATCCAAATATTCCCCTAATCTCGCTGACACAGACCCTAGACCATTGACTATAGGTCTGGCAGGAGGACAAGTTATGTTCTTATGTATTTTTGGAGGAGTGTATATCACAGGCAGTCTGCAACAACAAGGTACCAGATATTTTCTTTCTTTCTTATTTAAAACATGATTTTGATAACCCCACTTCACTAATAATTTGAGTTCATCCCTATACCTATGTGTAGGATCTTTCAATAAATTGTTATATAATTTGTCAACACGCAACATAGTTTTTAACTGTTGCATGTAGAAAACTTTATCTAAAATGACGACACCATCCCCTTTATCCGCAGGTCTAATTATAATGTCCTTCCTCTTTTCTAAGTCTTTAATCCCCTCCATAATATATGGGCCATTAATACGTTTCATCGGGTTAATTGATTCCAAATCTCTAATAATCAAATTTTTTAATACATCTATACATTGGTTAGCTACATTTGGAGGATTAAATGTGGATTTATTATGAAGACCACTATCTAAACAAATACCCTCTTCGATTTGTTTGACGTTAATTCTTGTATTAAGAAAATATTTTTTAAGATTTAATTGCCGTATGTATGTATGTACGTCTATATACACATGAATTTATTAATAGATTTTTTTTAGGAGCACATTTTAAACCCAAATTTAAAATATTATTTTCTTAGTGTCAATATTGTACTGCTTAAATTATATATTCCTGCATCTTTTACTCCATTCTCCGTTTTTTTGCACTGGACCCTCCTCCCTGCTCTACACCCTCTTGTTCTCTTTCTATATGATAACCCCTTCCTCGTCCCATTGGAAAAAACGGAGTAGACCGTCCCCTCATGAATCCCCTCTTTTGCCTCCCCTCCCTCCATATTAAGGTGCTGTGTAATAAGCGGTGTCATAGGATTCTTTTCTATAATACTCAAATGCTTGAAACCTATTAAAGGTAGGAACTTGATATTGATTTTGAGTATAATATGATGGCCTACCTGTGTGCCCTGAATTCCTCCATTTTGGTGAATAAGGCTCGTTGTAATTATCAGAAGGGCGTCCACCACCCTGTTTTCTTGGAAAATAAGGAGGTTTAAATACCTGAGGGGTATCTCTGTCTCTCAGATCACTTGGGTTAGATACTAAATTTCCCTTACCTTTAATCACATTAACATTGGGAGGATTAGAATTTGTATTGCTCCCTTTAGCGGTAGATGGAGCACTATTAGATTGATTATTAATGGTTGCTGTAATATCATTTTGCCATATATAAACTTTTTGATTAGTAAAATCCATCAAATCTCTATTTAATTTTTTATCTTTCTTTTTTTGGGTATCTCTATCAATTTTCTCCAATTTTTTCTTAATACTAGTATTAAAATCAATATAATCCTGAGAATCCTTAATAGGTTCCAGCTTTTTATGCAAATCTTTAATTTTATTTTCTAAAATATCCATCTTCCTTTGCTTTCTTTTGAGAATGAGTACCTGGAGCTCACAACCCAGTCTGTAAAGAACTCCAGCCACTCATTCTCCCCAAATGGCGGGGATTAAATAGGGTTAGATATTTATCAAAACGTGAGACCAAATGGATCTTTTTTCTTAAATCATTAACACCATACGGATTAAACGTTGAATTAGATTTAAATTGCTTCATTAGTGATCTTTGAAGTGTAGCTATAAGGTGAAACCCCAAAAATTAATTATTAAACTTAATTATTGTCAATAGATGACATAGCTATTGTCAGTTTCTAATATTTAATTTATTTATTTAATATTTTATTTTGTATGATTTTATAATTTTATATATATTACAGTTTAAGTTTATAACATATGGTTGTGTAATACGTTTGTAAAAGCCCAAAGATGTATGATATTGTATTTGTATCTATTAACCTCCTTGGCGGTATTCCCGAGTGTAGCTCGGGGTAACATTTCAGTACCAAGAGCGGTAACCCCGAGCTACACTCGGGAATACCATGCGGCACTGCTCCGGCATTTGTTCTTCACTTACCTTACCCTGCGCTCCCGCGATGTGTCCCCTGCAGCATCCCCGGCCATCTCCTCCGGCTGATGCCGGCATCCGGCTTCTGTGTCCTGTCCCTGTGACGTCGGGACGTACGGGCGCCGCCGCCGGCGGCGGCGGGAAATTTACAAATTTTAAAAAAATGTCATTTTTTTTTTTTACATTTTACATAGTAAAACATTGCTGTCTCAACCAATTTCACATACATTTTGTCCCTACTGCTTTGTCCTGTGCCCTGCCTGCATTTTGTCTGTTCTTTCTGCCTGGAAACTGAGAAATGTCCATGGCATCCAAAAAGCGTCCCTTTAGGTCAAAAGCGGTTTAGATCAGCTAGAGAACAGCGATAGTAAATCAGAACCACTTGCAGAATTGAGTGATAATGATTCGTGGGGAAATTCGTCATCAGACACTGAAAACGATTCTGCGACTTTGCTCAGCGATGTGCGAACTTGGCGCTATATTTCAAATTTCAGTGTTTTTGGTTTGATTACATTATTGAATTAAATGTATTATTATTATTATTATTATATTATTATTTTTTAAGAGTATTTATGAATTTATAATTTATGATTTCATGTTTCAAATTTTATCCTACCCGGGATGTTTACTAGACTCTTGTTCGAACAGATTTCAGTGAGTTATTCCTAAAAATTACAGCCTACAATAAAAAAACTACATATTTCCATGCAAAATAATGGTACCGCTTTCAGCACCAAAAATCGGAAAGAATCATACCGCCAAGGAGGTTAATAGATTAATATGTATTTATGCATTATTATGAATATTTGATATAGTTTGCCCTTAAACATGGCAACCATGGCGGGTTATTTCCACCAGGTTATGGGCATAATAATGAGGAGTTATAGTCAATTAATTAATAACAATATATGTTTAACGATATATGAATATACATGTGTAATAGGTTGGTAGATATTTAATAATATATATCATCTTATCCATGTCTGGCAGTGTGTTGTCGAGATATAGATATATACCGTATTTTTCGCTCCATAAGACGCACCTGACCATAAGGCGCACCTAGGTTTTAGAGGTGAAAAACAAGAAAAAAAAAATATTCTGAACCAATGGACTGCAGACACAGTACAGGGGATGACCAGAGACTGCGGACACAGTACAGGAGATGACCAGAGACTGCGGACACAGTACAGGAGATGACCAGAGACTGCGGACACAGTGCAGGAGATGACCAGAGACTGCGACACAGTGCAGGAGATGACCAGAGACTGCGGACATAGTGCAGGAGATGACCAGAGACTGCGGACATAGTGCAGGAGATGACCAGAGACTGCGGACACAGTGCAGGAGATGACCAGAGACTGCGGACACAGTGCAGGAGATGACCAGAGACTGCGGACACAGTGCAGGAGATGACCAGAGACTGCGGACACAGTGCAGGAGATGACCAGAGACTGCGGACACAGTGCAGGATATGACCAGAGACTGCGGACACAGTGCAGGAGATGACCAGAGACTGCGGACATACTGCAGGAGATGACCAGAGACTGCAGACACAGTGCAGGAGATAACCAGAGACTGCGGACACAGTGCAGGAGATGACCAGAGACTGCGGACACAGTGCAGGAGATGACCAGAGACTGCGGACACAGTGCAGGGGATGACCAGAGACTGCGGACACAGTGCAAGAGATGACCAGAGACTGCGAACACAGTGCAGGAGATGACCAGAGACTGCGGACACAGTGCAGGAGATGACCAGAGACTGCGGACAGTACAGGGAATGACCAGAGACTGCGGACAGTGCAGGGAATGACCAGAGACTGCGGACAGTACAGGGGATGACCAGAGACTGCGGACAGTACAGGGGATGACCAGAGACTGCAGACAGTACAGGGAATGAGCAGAGACTGCAGACAGTGCAGGGAATGAGCAGAGACTGCAGACAGTACAGGGGATGAGCAGAGACTGCAGACAGTGAAGGGAATGACCAGAGACTGCAGACAGTGAAGGGAATGACCAGAGACTGCAGACAGTGCAGGGAATGACCAGAGACTGCAGACAGTGAAGGGAATGACCAGAGACTGCTGACCTTTGGGGAGGGAGGGGGAGCGGGTACCTGAATTTGACAGTTACCCGCTCCCACTCCCGCGGAGTTGTCCTTCCCTCTTCTTCCCGGGCCGGCTTCTGTGACAGCCGGGTGCCCACTGCGCATGTGTGAGAAGCGCTGCGCTTTGTGAATGGCCCGGCGCCTTCTGGGACCTGTCATGTGTCCCAGAAGACACCGGATCATTCACAAAGCGCAGCACATGCGCAGTGGGCACCCGGCTGTCACAGAAGCCAGCGCGGGAAGACTGTGCAGCGCTGGAGCGAGGAACAGGTAAGGCCCTGCAGGAGACAACAGCTGAGCGGCCGGCCCGGTATTCTGACATGGTGGCCGCAAAAATACCGGATCGGCCGCTTTATATTCGCTTCATAAGACGCACTGACATTTTCCCCCCTTTTTTGGGGGGAAAAAAGTGCGTCTTATGGAGCGAAAAATACGGTATATATATATAATATATATATGTATTAACATTGAATTTTGAGCTGGTGTGCCCTCAAATATGGCAGCCGCGGCGGGTAACTTCCGCCAGGTTATGGGCTGAATTTCCGTTTGTTAAAGTCAAGCAGTTAGCAATACTACATATTTACCATGCACCATATACAAACGGGGAGCCGCATCGCTTAGCCACTCCCTATGAATAAGTCCGGAAGTGATGAAACGCGTCAGTGATTGGCTAAGCGAGAACCGGAAGTGCCATACTTTGGAACCGGAAGTGACGCAAGACTGTCTGAGAGTGAGGACCGGCAGTGGTGAGAGCGTTGTGCAGTCTTCCCTCTCTGACATTACCTTCACAAAGGCAGATATATATCTTTGGGCTTATCTTGCATTTTTTTTTTTGTGAGTTTCCTTAAAGCATAGATTAAATGATTTTAAGCTATACTGCACCATGTCGGGTCTCTATTTCCTTTCTTTCACATGATATGGGGAGTCATTACCAGAGATTGTAGATCTGGAGTGTTGGAGCCATTCTGGGAGAGTTACTGTGGAGAGTCAGTTACAGAGACTATTGATTTTGAGTGTTGGAACCATTGGAAAAATCGATGTATATGAGTGAACATCCTTGTCTGGAGAAATATATGTTTATACCAAAGCGATTTTTGCCAAACATGAGAATGGGAGACAAAGTTGGTGAGTGTATACCTAAATGGGCAGCACAGCACTGTTTGGAAATTTATTTACAGTCACGTGGTGATTTTATTTGAAATTCAACTCACATGGTGATTTCAAAAAGGACTTTATTGATGGACTTTTTGTTTGATTATTTTTATATGATTTACAGAGCGCTGCATATATATTTGGTTATTTTAGACTAAGTGTAATGCCTGGTCTTCCCTTCCTGATTAGTGCTATAGGCCAAGTAAATCTTTTGATATTCCTTCCTAAGGTTTTTTTACTTTTTTCGACGTACGCCAGTACAGATCCCACAGTCCTTTTTCCTTTTTGTGGATGGTATTGTCTCTGTGTTTCTCTGGGCTGGGAGGGCCCCTAGACTTTCTTGATCTACCTTGCACTTATTAATTGGGGCGGCCTGGCATTACCTAAGCTGCTTTTATATTTTTGGCCGCTGTTCTGGTCATGGTGCGCTGGTGGCTCTCCCGGCCTATGGATAATGCAGCGGTAGTCCTGGAGGCGGCAGTATTGGGCTCTTATGCAGAACTTCGTAAACCGGGTTCATAGAGGACCAAAGTCCAACCCAGCCATCACTACTTCCATGCTGACGACCCTTAAGGTGTGGAGACAGGGTAGGAATCAGTACAGTGTAAATAACACTTACTACCCTCACATGCCGCTCTAAGGCAATCCTGCACTCTCCCATCTGCACACAATACCGGATCCTGTGGTGAGGGTTTGGTGTGGCATCGAAACGTTGAGCCATATTATACCTTGTGGTGTCCTGCTCTCTTTCGATTAACAAAAACACAACCATGGCTTGCCTAACCAGATGTTTTTCTGGTTTCTACAACTGTGACATGCTTTGACCCGCCCAATTTTATTCTCCCCCTTACATACAGACTGACACTCTAAAAAAAACTTGTTGTTAATGGAGGACTTGCCTAAACCTTTATCCTCTCTAAATTCCTTGTTGCTACCCCTAGAATGCAGTCACTTTAAAATAAATAGCACGCAGACCATTCATCCCTTTCGGAGGATGATTGGGAGGATAGTCTTTTACAGTGCCTCCCTACCATGATCTCAGCCAGGGACTGATTTATACAACTAAAATGTATCCATAGAGTATATTACACGCTACGGCAACTGGCTACGATATATCCTGGTAGATCGGCAACATTTCCTCATTGTGATATGGCGGAAGGCGTGTTTCACCATATGTTTTGGGAATGTTCGAAACTATGTTCCTTTTGGACCGGGGTATTAGTTACTATTAACGCTGTGAGTAAACTGTCCATTCCCATGGATCTGATTTTTATGTTGTTAGGTCTCATTGACCTCGTGGAAGCATCTAAGCATAGCAAGCTGTTTGTCTTATATTCTCTCTATTATGCTAGAAGAGAAATTTTGTTGAGATGGAAGCTGTCTACTCCGCCCACAGTTTCGGGTTGGAAGTCGGCAATCAACGGTGCACTTCCCTTGCATAACCTTACATATATGAGTCGCAACTGTCCAGCTAAATTTGATGGAATATGGGCTGGGTGGCTGGAGGCACAGGGCCTTACGGTATAATAATTGGTGTAATCACTGGTATTTCTACTTGAGGTTGTGACAAGTTTGTATTATTTGTTTGACTTGTTACTATTCGTGTTACCAACCTTCTTCTCAACCCTCTCCCCCCTCCCCCTCCCCTTTCCCTTCCCGCTCTTTTTTTCTTCCTGCTCCGGCTCACGCCCTATAATTTTCTCAACTCTTTTTTTTCTTGTGGGTTGTTACCATCTGAACCGTAATATGTATGCTATTTTGACCCTGCTAGGGACAACAGGTTGATTCTGTAAGATTTTCAGCATTGGAAGTTTGTATGTACTGCTTATCTACTATATGCCGTGATCTTGACTGTTCTCGTATACCTTGGTCTTTCTACTTTTGTATGATTTTAATAAATCCAACTGTTAAAAAAAAAACACACACACTCGTAAAAAAAAATAAAAGGCATGTACACAAATGCTGCAACTGGAACTGCTGATACATGAGGAAGATTTCAACTTTGCAGGAGTTTCAGAAACCTGGCTTGACAGCTCACATGACTGGCTTGCAACCATTCAGGGGTATTTCCTGTATCAGAGAGACAGGGTATATAGAAGAGGGGGGAAAGGGTGTGCCTGTATATCAGATGGGATTTGTTAGTGTACATGATATACTTGGATTTTGCTAAAGTGTTTGACACAGTTCCCCACACATGACTAATGTGTAAGGTAAACTCTACGGGCTTTAAAAATCCATATGTAAATGGATACAAAATTGGCTAAAAGATTGTATTCTAAGAGTAGTGGTTAATGATTCATACTCTGAATGGTCTAGGGTTGTCAGTGGTGTACCCCAAGGTTCAGTTACTTTTTAATATATATTAAAAATCCCATTTCAGTCTTTGCAGATGACACCAAACTGTGCAGTAGAATAACGTCCTTACAGGATGTCTTCAACTTACAAGCCGACCTCAATGCACTGTTTAATTGGGCAACTATGTGGCAAATGAGGTTTAATGTTGGTAAATGTAAGGTTATACACTTGGGGGCTAAGAATATGCATGCATCATACATACTAGGGGGAGTACAACTGGGGGAATCAATGGAGTAGAAGGATCTGGGAGTTCTGGTAGATCACAAGCTTAATAATGGCATGCAATGCCAAGCTGCGGTTTCTAAAGCGAGTAAAATCCTCTTGTATTTAAAGAGGTATAGACTCCAGAGAGAGATATATCATATTACCCCAGTACAAATCATTAGTAACACCTCATCTGGAATATGCAGTTCAGTTTTGGGCACCAATTCACAAAAAGAACAATGGGGAACTTGAGAAAGTACAGAGAAGGGCAACCAAACTGATAAGAGGCATGGAGGAGCTCAGATATGAGGAAAGATTAGAGGAACTGAATGTATTCTCTCTTGAGAAGAGGAGATTAAGGGGGGATATTATCAACATGTATAAATACATCAGTGGTTCATATAGAGAAGTCGATGTAGAGCTATTCACCCTGAGGTCATCACAGAAGACAAGGGAGCACTTTTTACGTCTGGAGAAAAGGAAACTTAATCTCCAAACACAGAAAGGTTTCTTCACAGTGAGAGCTGTGAAAATGTGGAATACACTCCCTCAAGTGTTGGTTCTGGCCAGCTCAGTGGATTGCTTCAAAAAGGCCTGGAATGTTTCTTAGATACACAGAATATAACTGGACACTAACATTTATAGGTAAAGTTGATCCAGGGAATATCCGATTGGCTCTCAGGGGATCAGGAAGGAATATTTTTCCCAGCAGGAGCAAATTGGATCATGCTTTTGCCTTCCTCTGGATCAACTGTGGGTATAGGATTATAACTTTTTTTTTTTTTCTGTGGTTGAACTGGATGGACTTTTGTCTTTTTTCAGCCAGACTAGCTATGTAACTATGTGAAAATGGCAGCAAATCAGGGCAATGTTGTTATAATGGGAACTTCAATTATATTGTCTGGGCTGATGGAACAGCTCACTTCTCTAAGGCTTGTCATTTTTTTAATGTCTTGCAGGACAATTTCATATGTCAACTGGTGGATGCCCCAACTAGAAATAATGAACTGTTGGACCTACTATTCACAAACAACACAGAACAGATTGCAGATGTGGACATAAGGGATCATTTTGGAAAACTGCATTCTCAAGTTAATTAGGTTCACTGTAAATCATAAGGGAAGGAGACACAAAGGTAGGACAAGGACATTTAATTTCAAGAGATCCAACTTTAGTAAACTGTGCTCCATATTACAAAACAATAAATGGGATGATATTCTAGGAACAAAGAACACTGAGGAAAAATGGGAGTGCTTTAAGAATATATTACATAATAGCATTAGCCAGTATATTCTAATGGGCAGCAAATAAAAAAGAACTAAAGGTAAACCTGGGTGATCAAATTCTAGCGTAAAACGGCATATGAAAGAGAAAAAACTGTCCTTTAAAAATTATAAAACTAAGAGGTCACCATCAGCATTTAAACACTACAAAGAATGCAATAAGAAATGTAAGAGCACAATAATCATTAATATCTAATAATAGTAAAAAGGCAAAGTCAGAGCATATTGGGCTCCATAAAGGATAATCGGAAGTTGGTCACAAGTGACAGGGAGAAGGCAATTGTGTTAAATACATTCTTCTCCTCTGTTTTTCCAAAGGAAAGGGTGGGGTATATTAAACAAGAATGAATTGTTAGTAACACAACACAGAATGTACCCTTAGGGCTAACAGAAGCAGGGTTGCTGATAAGAAGGTAGCACTGGTCCTCTTGTAATGGCCAGCAGGGGGGTCCGGGCAGCAGGGAAATCAGATGTGGGCAGGAGAGGGGTAATCGATGTGTAGGTGGGAAGGGGGGGGCAGCAAATACAGGATCCAGTCTTCTGTGTCTGTCCCTGCAACAGCTGAAAGCCAACTTCTCCTCTCCCACCTGTCAGCTTTCAGCTGCTGCAGGGAGAGCTAGAGGGACAGTTCCTGTAATTGCCAACTCCCCTGCTGCACCGATCACCCTCCCTGTTCATTATCCTCTTCTATCTGCTACCCAGGCCCCCTGTGTGCCCTCTCTCACTAAGCAAATCTGTCAGCTTTCATTTTCCCCTCTCCCTCTGGCTGCTGCAGGGTGGGGGATCTTTTCAGGATGGAGAGCAGGGGAGGGGACTGGTAAATTTGTTATAATTACCAGCCCCTTCCTTTTGTGAATGAACACAGAGTGCTCGGTACTGCGTTCGTTCATAACTAAAGCATAGTAAACAATGTTAACTATTCTTCATTTTGAGAATAAACAGGAGCCTCTGTGCCTCAGAGCGATTTCTACTCATTCGCTGTCCAGTACAGCTGAAGCTGCAGAGAGAAGAGAGGATTACAGAAGAATTTAAGTCCTCAGTCCTTCACTGTCTCAAAAGTGAGACATCAGGGGTCTGTTTAGACACCTCATAATTCACCAAAAGAAGCACCCCCCCCCAGCTGTGTTGTGAAAAAATAAATTTAAAATAATTTTTAAAAATTAAAAAAAATTATTTAAAAAATAAAAAGATGAAAGGCTCATTCACACAGGTTCTCTGGCCTATACAGTGCGAATGAGTGGTTCTAATTTGACAGGTGTGCAGGTGTGGGTGAGTAGCCCCTGAATGCACATTGTCTGTATTCAAGGCCAAACACCTGCATTCACATGCCTGGCAGACTAGGAGCTATAGCTGTGTTCATAGAGCCGCAGTGTCCCCCTTGTGTAACACAGCCTGCCTACACACAGCTCCAGCCACATAAAAATAAAAAACTGTACAGGCCAGAGCACCCATGCGAATGAGCCCCAAGACCTTATTCACACACAGAGCTGTAATAAGTAAATACAGGTTTATCTTTAAAATTTAGCAGGAATTTTGTAAGTTATTTTGTGTCCCCTAATAATGATTTTAGTGTATTTTTAGCAAACAGATTTTCATTTTTTTTTTTTGGGGGGGGGGGGGTGTAATTTCTAACAGCAGCCCTGAACAGAAGCCAGTATTCAAAAAAGATTGAAAAAATGTAATGTGAATAAATCACCAGGACCTGAAAGCTTACACCCGAGAGTCCTCAAAAAACTTAGCCATGTTCTAGCCAGACCTTTATTCCTAATCTTTAAGGACAGTTTACTGTCTAAAATGGTATCAGCTGAATGGCGAAAAGCTAACGTGGTACCAATATTCCAAAAAGGCCTGGTATAAATACCTGGAAACTACAGACCAGTCAGCCTAACATCAATATTATGTAAATTATGGGAGGGGATAAGGGTCCATATCCAAGAATTTGCTGATGAAACTAGTATCATTAGTATTAATCGACATAGATTTATGAAAGATTGTTCTTGCCAGACCAACCTGTTAACATTCTATGAGGAAGTGAACTGTCATCTGGATAGAAGGTGTAGCTGGATTTCGCCAAAGCATTTAACACTGTACCCCATAAACACCCCATAAACTGAACTATTGTCGTTTATATTTTACATGTGTTGAGTTTGATTTTTCACTATTTAGTGCTGTGATGTGTGGATATTAGTTCTGGTCAGGTATAATGTGCATGTGGGTTTGGTCACAGTGTATTGTGAAAGCAGGGGATTTTACTGTTTTGCACTTTTTTTCTTAGTTGGATGTGAGAACCTTTTATGAGGTTTTATTGAATTATGATTGTGACTATATTACACTATTGAGCTTTTTTGTCTGTTTTGGGATCACTAAAATCATAAGGATTTGAAGATTAGAAGGATCTTTTGATTAGAAGAGGACTAGAGTTGAAAGATTTATGATTTGAATATCTTATATTTGGTAAGAGTATATGGGCATGTGGGACTGAAGAATAAACACGACACTGGGTGTTAAGTGTCACGTAACCACTTAGGTATGTGAGCACAATAAATCACTGAATTACAATGTTAGTTTGGGGATACTACACTATATTGTTTTTCTTGTTTTTGCTTTTCAGGTAAATTGTGATAGAGAATAAATGAAAGAGAAGACACAGTAGTTGTTTTGGGATTAAGCTTTATTTGACCCACATTCACTTTGAGTCAAAGAGTCTGGTAACAGTCTAAGGAATTAAAGTGATTCAGTTTAAAATAGACACAAAAGGCAAAGCATTTGTTTATACATATAAAAAACATTATAAATACCTTTTTTTAAGTGATCACATATTTTCTGTACTTCATAATGAATGCCGAGATATGGGGGAAGAGAAGCAGGATTACACTGGTCTTCCCAGTAAATGGCTGTGCATGGGGGGATGTGCCTGACCATTGGAAGATAGGAGGCTGAGCTCCTAGCACAGCTAGAAAACTGACCACACTGGAAGAGATGGTCTCTCCTGCCTAGTGTGGTAATTTGTTAATAGGAAAGCAGAGGCACTGGCAGCAACACCAGTGATTTCACACAAAGGAAGCAATACAAAGAGAACAGGATATCTTTCATACAAATACATGCTTCAGCAGTGTCATATCAGGAATATGAAATGTTGGTTTTACATATTCTTTAAATGTACACTAAGATTAGCTCATAAAGATCTGTTGGATTTTGTTTATGGACCCATTTTGTTAAGCACTGTTAAGCAGTAGATATATTGGACATTCACATGGGTGCGTTATATTTTTCCAGCTGCTGCTGGAAGTGACTGTGCTTTGCTTGTGTGCTGACTATTATAGAGACTGTAATTAAGGAATTCATTCAGTAAAGAATATTCCATTGTTAAATGATTTTTTGCCTGGTCTGAAGTAGTTCAGGAACACACTAAAGGGGTGCATGCATACACATCACATGTATCACATAACATGGTCACACTAAGGGGAGAGATATTGCAAGGAGAAGATACAGTGCAGGTGTCCCAAGAGCAGCTGAGTTAAACCTTGGAGGATTGCGTTGTCATTGCCAGTGGCTACAGTACAAGTGTCTAAGTGCAAGATCGCAGCCAGCCGGACAGGAAACAGGGTGACTTGCCATAGTGACAGAGGTCTCCAGTAGTGGGGGAATCAAGATGCTTGGATTTCTTACCAAGCGGCTGGCTGGCACGAAGTGTCCTAGGTATCTGGCCTTGGAATTCATTGAAAAAGGAGAGAGATGCCTCAGGGAATAGGCATGGTTTTGAGCTTCCTGGGATACAAGCCACATAGTGCTAAAGTGAGGATTGGCAATGAGTGGGCTGATGGATCAAAGAGGTAAATAGGTGTATTGGTGTCACAGGGTGTATTGACGGGATAATGACTGGTGAAGTCTGGAGAATGGGCTGATGTGAAGATTGGTCAGCCAGGAAACATTACAGTGACAGGTAAACAGAGAACCAAGATAATGTTCAAAAGGGAGAAGTGTTCCTCATTAAAGGAGAGTGCCACCTTAATGCCATTCCTTGTGTTGGGAAAATACCTCTGCCAGCCTCTAGGGGTATGGGTGTCCACTTATGCATGTCCCCACATTAACATGCTTACAAAACTACAGCAAGCAAAGCTAGCAGTCTATTAGCATGCATTAAAATGGGTATTTACTCAAGAGATAAAACTCCAATTCAGCTATTCAGCCTCAGGTCACTTAGAAGACACATGGCCACTCAATGGCGTTGGATGAGAAGTGTGTAAGGGATTCTTTATTGTTGGAGCGGTAAGAATGTAGAACTACCCAGCACAGTTGGTGGTGTCAGAGGGGAGTGTCGAAAATTTCAAAAATGTTTACATAGGCATCTTATCAAACACAATATACAGGATATGGGAAATGGTAGTGACAAAAATGCACACACCCACACAGATTAAACTGGATGGACCAGTGTCTTAATTTAACCTTTACGACTATGTTAATATGACAGGAGTGCTTACAATGATCAGCTGCTTATGCAAAACCTTTATCCTGAAAGGAACAAAAACTCTTGCTGTAACTACATTTAAAGTGAAACCTGGGGTTTGCCTTCAATTTGTTATTGTATCTAAATTTGCTAGTACATATAACACTGCACCCTCTCTCTCCTCATTGGCTCACTGCCTGTGATTGACATCAGAGGGAGCCAATGGCTCCCGCTGCTGTCTCAGCTAGTGAGTAGGGAGAGTCCCTGGAGAGACAAGGCTCTTGTGCAGAGCGCTGAATTGAGAGGGGACATAGAAAAGTATTAGGGGGCACTGTGGGGGGAGCTGCACAAAGGTTTTTTTTTACCTTCATGAATTGAATGCATGAAAATAAAAACCTTGAGCCTTCAGAACCACTTCAATTATAATTTGCCATATATTTTCAATACTAGTAAAAAAAATTTGAAAACAAGGCAATTTGCAGTGCATTGATGGAATTCATAGAATGTATGTGATCTGTAGTAGTATGCAGAACAACCAAACCTCTCAACTGTATTGTAAGGAAATGTTTTTGCTGGCTTCCATAAAAAGTAATACAATTCAAAGCAGTATGTTTGGTCATGGTTCTGAAGGATTATGACCACTACCAGACAGAGCTCCCTTCCATAACAATGACAGAAATTCTGCCAGTGTTTCCTCAAAATTTGTTTAGCTCAGCTCTAGGAACCATCATCTTCCTGGGTTACTAGAGCTTACTATGTGTTTATCTCTGCAGTTCAGTTATGTAGTGTGTACTTTCATTAAACATGTCAAACTTTTTAGTTTTGCAAGATTGTATACTCACCCCTATACCACTGACATAAGTAAGTCTACTACAACTGACATCAGTGCTGATGTTGTCTTCTGTCCCCCTTCTCATGTGCTTTACCCTCCCCCTTTCCCAGTCAGTCTTAGAGGACAGTGTGGCCTTCAAAAAACAATAAAAAGTATGGGTTCCCTCCAAAATCCATACTTGACTCCTATTCGAACAGTCTGTCTGACAGGTCAGGAAAGGGGGGTGGGGGTGACAAGCTTACACAGTACCCCTATGCATTAAAAAAAAATGTAATCTGTAAATAGAGACCACACACCTTGACAAGTCCTTTATTAAAGAAAAAATATAGCGTCCCATGCATTGTCAATCACACAATGCAGATCCTTGTCAATCACCTTAAAAAAAGCATGCACTAATGGAAAGAGTACATTGGCTGTTTTTTAGTTTAAACTAATAAATGAGTTTTGACTCTTATCCTTTGACCTGGTGTTCCTTCCATTAGTTGTGTTTTTTTTTAAATTATTGCCTATGTGGTATGCTCCCTCCCCTACTTGCCCTCCAGAGGATTTACAGGTGAAACTCAAAAAATTTGAATATTGTGCAAAAGTTCATTTATTTCAGTAATGCAACTTAAAAGGTGAAGCTAATATATGAGACTCATTACATGCAAAGCAAGATAGTTCAAGCCGTGATTTGTCATAATTGTGATGATTATGGCTTACAGCTTATGAAAACCCCAAATCCACAATCTCAGAAAATTAGAATATTGTGAAAGGTGCAATATTCTAGGCTTAAAGTGTCCCACTCTACTCAGCTGATTAAGCCAGAACACCTGCAAAGGGTTCCTGAGCCTTTAAATGGTCTCTCAGTCTGGTTCAGTAGGAATCACAATCATGGGAAGGACTGCTGACCTGACATTTGTGCAGAAAACCATCATTGACACCCTCCATAAGGAGGGAAAGCCTCAAAAGGTAATTGCAAAAGAAGTTGGATGTTCCCAAAGTGCTGTATTAAAGCACATTAATAGAAAGTTATGTGGAAGGGAAAAGTGTGGAAGAAAAAAGGTGCACAGGCAGCAGGGATGACCGCAGCCTGGAGAGAATTGTCAGGAAAAGGCCATTCAAAAGTGTTGGGACTTTCACAAGGAGTGGACTGAGGCTGGAGTCAGGGCATCAAGAGTCACTACAAACAGACGGATCCTGGACATGGGCTTTAAATGTCGTATTCCTCTTGTCAAGCCGCTCCTGAACAACAAACAATGTCAGAAGCGTCTTACCTGGGCTAAAGAAAAACAGACCTGGTCTGTTGCTCAGTGGTCCAAATTCCTCTTTTCTGATGAGAGCAACTTTTGCATTTCATTTGGAAACCAAGTGTCAGAGCCTGGGATTGAACCTGGGCCTTCTGCAGTGAGAGGCAATGTTTCTTCTCACTGAGCCACCTGGAATGCTGGACAGCTCCCTTGACAATTCTTTGGATGATCCTGCCTTGGCCCTGTTTGCCTTGAACCCTGAACTCCTTGCTCCTCCCAGGAACTTCCTATAAAAGGCATGTCCATGCACTTCCTCCTTGCCAGATTATTGTGCCTTCCCAGCCAATATCCCGCTCATCGTTCCTGCTGCTGTCTACATCTTCGTTACTGACCTTTGGCTTGCTACTGACTACGATTTTGCCTCATCTTAATCTACTACCATCCGTGACCGACCCTTGGCTTGTGATTGACTCTGCTTCCGTTTGATCCCTACACTGTTTGATCCGCTATTGGCTTCCAACTTGCTCATTCCCTGGTGGGGTGATCCTGAGATCTGCGACCTGGTATTAACACGCAGCCCAATCCATCTCCACCATTAGGAGCTCTGGTGAAAACCAGTAAATACTTAGACCCCGCACCTCAGGTGAGCCTGCGTCATTCCCAGGGGGACCTGCTGGTGTACCTATCCTGCTGGTTTCAGGTAAGTCTTACAACTGCTGTAGCAACTGGTCTCTGAACCTGACCGCATATCGTGACAGAATAATCTGGCCCAAACATGAAGGCCGCTATAGCAAGTGTTGTGAATCCTCTTAGGCAGCAATTTGCTGAGCTGCAGGAATTTGGGGTTACTCATCAGGAAAAAGTTGCCAAATTAGAAGGTATTGTAGATAAGCAACAGGGAGAGATTCATGCTCTGCAGAGACATTTAATGGAGTTGAATGAAGTTTAATGGAGACCGCCACCACTACAGGGGTTTCCTTAATCAATGTCGCATATATTTCCAGATGCACCATGCTGCGTTTCCTTCAGAGGAAAAGAAGGTAATGTTTGCTATTAGGCTTCTGACTGGGGAAGCTCTGGCTTGGGCCTCCCCTTATATAGAGCAAAACCATGGCATGTTGTATGATTTTAATATCTTCTTGACCGCGATGAATCAGGTTTTTGATGATCCCAATCGTTGTGCTACTGCTGAAGCAAAATTGCATAGTCTGAGGCAGGGTAGACGCTCGGTCGTTGAATACACAGCCGAGTTCAGAAGTTGGATCACAGATACCACTTGGAACCCTGCAGCACAAAAGAGCCAGTTCCGCCAAGGGCTTTCTGAACAGGTAAAGGATGAGCTTGCCAGAGTAGATATACCTAATGATCTTGAGGAATTTATCCAATTGTGTATCCGAATTGATCAAAGACTTACAGAAAGGAGGAAGGAGAGGCTGGGACTGTTTGAAGGTAATAGGGGCATGCATCTCTCTACTAGTCCATTTGCTCAGCAAGATTCAAGAGTCTCTCTGGGTTCTAACACTCCTGAGCCTATGCAGGTTGATGCAATCAAGAGATCCATTTCCATCCAGGAGAAAGAGAGAAGACGTTCAGAGAACTTATGTCTTTATTGTGGGGATTCTGGTCATTATGCAATTAATTGTCCTAACAAGGTTAAAAGAACTATTGCTGTGACTGATGTGATTGAGCCTGAACACATAAACTCCATAAGCCAGTCTGTCTCCCCACTGATTCCTGAAGAGAATAAAGTGAACTCACTACTTTCTCACTTTGTTATCCCTATTAAACTTGTATCTGAGGGCCATGAAATCTCCTGCTCAGCTATGCTGGACTCCGGGGCGGGGGGGAACTTTATGGATATAGAGTTTGCCAACAGCAATAATATTCAAGCAAGAGATACATTTACCCCTATTAATATGGAGACCGTTGATGGGTCACCCTTATCTTCAGGACCTGTTACCCATAAAACGGTTCTCCTGGTACTGTTGTTTGAGGCTGACCATTGTGAGACCATCAGCTTTCAGCTGATTACGTCACCCAAATTTCCCATCATCCTGGGCATTCCTTGGTTCTCCACTCACAATCCTGCCATCAACTGGGGAGCACGAACTATAGATTTTACATCCTCTCACTGTAAAAAATATTGCAAAAAACCTTGCCAACCAAGTCCATCTCCAACCAAGGAAGCGCTAAGTGATATAGTGGCTATCCAGTCATATGACAATTTGCCCCCACATTACCATGAGTTCCGGGATGTCTGTGACAAGAAAAATGCAGATAAATTGCCCCCTCTTCGCCCATATGATTGCCCCATTGAGCTGCTCCCCGGGGCAGAAATACCTTTTGGCCACCTGTTCAATCTGTCAGAACCTGAACTAAAAGTACTTAGGGAGTGGATTGATGATAATTGGGGAAAAGGCTTTATTAGACACTCAACTTCTCCTGCGGGGGGCAGCCCTGTTCTTCGTTAAAAAGAGACTCCACCTTATGTCCATGCATTGACTACTGAGACATGAATAAAATCACTATTAAAAACTGCTATCCATTACCCTTAATCTCGGAAATGTTGGAAAGACTTTGTTCTGCTAAGATCTTTACCAAGCTTGATCTACGAGGGGCATATAACCTTGTCTGCATTCGTCAAGGAGATGAATGGAAGACTGCCTTCAGAACCAGGTATGGGCATTTTGAATCCTTGGTGATGCCGTTTGGACTCTGCAATGCCCTGCAACATTTCAACATTTTATCAACGATGTCTTTCGTGATCTTTTGGACCAATTTGTAATTGCCTATCTGGATGATATCCTTATCTTTTCTGATAATTGGGAGGAGCACCGCAAACATGTTTGCACAGTTTTTGAAAGATTAAGGGAAAATAGACTTTACATTAAATTGGAGAAATGTGAGTTTGAACAAACCCAGATCCAGTTTTTAGGCTATATCATTTCTCCGGAGGGAGTGAGCATGGACCCCGAGAAGGTCAAAGCAGTGGTAGATTGGTCAGCACCCAGAAATGTTAAGGAAATTCAACGTTTTGTTGGGTTTGCCAACTTCTACAGAAATTTATAAGAAACTTCTCTAGAGTGATTGCTCCAATCACACAACTTACAAAGAAAGGGGTACCCTTCGTGTGGACCTCTGAGGCACAAGCTGCGTTTGAAAAGCTGAAAACTCTTTTCACTTCTGCACCAATCTTGGTACATCCCGATCCTGAACTACCCTTTATAGTGGAAGTAGATGCTTCCAATTCTGCAGTGGGAGCGATCCTGTCTCAGCGAAGTGATGAAAATATGCAGCTTCATCCTTGTGCTTATTTTTCCCGTTTGATGTCTCCAGCCGAAAGAAAATACGACATTGGGAATAAAGAGCTACTGGCAATTAAGGAAGCCTTTTCTGAATGGAGGCATCTGCTAGAAGGGGCTAATCACCCTCTAACTGTTCTCACTGACCATAAGAATCTGGAATTTGTTTGCTCGGCCAAGAGTGTCTTATAGACAAGCACGTTGGTCGTTATTCTTTTCTAGATTCAATTTTATCATTTCATATCGACCTGGATTGAGGAATGGTAAGGCCGATGCCTTATCAAGGATGCTGTCTGAGCCTCCCCTGGAGGGTAATTCCGAATGTTCGATCCTAACTCAAAAGAACTTTCTAGGGGCCACAAGTGCAAAGACCGTCTTGAGTCTTCTCAAAGAGGGGTATGAGAATGACCCACTTCTCAGTGATCCTCCTAGAGACATTAACCTTGAGTACAAGAATGGGTTTTGGACTCTAGAGCAGCGTCTCTATGTACCTGAGTCGGCTCGGGTGGAAGTCCTCAAATTAGTGCATGACTCCAAACTGGCGGGAAACTTTGGGATGTCAAAAACAGAGGATCTTCTGGCACGTTCCTTCTGGTGGCCTAGTTATAAAAAAGATATCAAAAGCTACGTGGCCTCTTGTTTGACGTGCGCACGTCATAAGACACCCCGAGCTTCTCCTTTGGGGTTGCTCCAACCACTTCCTGTTCCATCAAGGCCTTGGGGGTCAATTTCTATGGACTTTATGGTTGAATTACCTCCTTCAAGAGAAATGACTACGATCTTAGTAGTTGTCGACCGCCTTACTAAAATGGCTCATTTCATACTGGTTAAGGGGGTACCGTCTGCTGAACAAACTGCGGAGTCGATGGTTGGAGATGTTTTTAAATTACATGGAATCCCCGATGATGTGGTATCTGATAGAGGAGTACAGTTTACTTCAAAATTTTGGAAAAGCTTTTGTTCAGCTTTAGGGGTAACCATTAACCTGTCCTCTGCTCTTCATCCACAGTCTAATGGTCAGACTGAGGGGACCAATCAAACTTTGGAACAGTACCTTCAGTGCTTCGTCAGTTATCTTCAGGATGACTGGGTGGACTATCTACCTACGGCAGAGTTTGCCTATAACAATGCTACTTTCCAAAGCCCCTTTTTCCTCAATATGGGGTATCATCCAGTTTTTATTCCTGATCTCCCTATCACTACTCAAATTCCTGCTGTTGCCAACAGATTAACTACATTGCAGGAGATTCAGGTGAAGTTGATCGAGACCTTGGGGAAGGCTCAGGAAAGTTATAAAAGGGCTGCCGATAGTCATCGCAGATCACTTCCTACCTTTCATGTTGGCGACAAGATTTGGCTATCTACCAAAAATCTGAAGGTTCATGTTCCAGCTGCAAAGTTGGGCTGAAAGTTTGTGGTACCCTTCCAGATTTTTGCTCAGATCAACCCAGTCACCTTTCGCTTAAAACTTCCTGACAGTATGAAGATTCACCCTGTGTTTCATGTATCACTTTTCAAACCATTTCAGGAAAATCCTTTCTCTGGACGAATTCTTCCACCTCCTCCACCTGTTGAGGTGCAGGGCGAAGAAGAATATGTGGTGGAGAAGATCCTTGACTCTAGGATATTTAGAGGAAAATTGCAATATCTTGTCCAATGGGAAGGATATGGGCAAAAGGAAAATTCTTGGGAGCCTGAGGAAAATATTCATGCTCCTAGATTAACAAGAGAATTCCACCAGAGGTTTCCCCACAAGCCTGGTCATAAGACGTCCAGAGGACGTCCTGTGAGGAGGGGAGTACTGTCAGAGACTGGGATTGAATCTGGGCCTTCTGCAGTGAGAGGCAATGTTTCTTCTCACTGAGCCACCTGGAATGCTGGACAGCTCCCTTGACAATTCTTTAGATGATCCTGCCTTGGCCCTGTTTGCCTTGAACCCTGAACTCCTTGCTCCTCCCAGGAACTTCCTATAAAAGGCATGTCCATGCACTTCCTCCTTGCCAGATTATTGTGCCTTCCCAGCCAATATCCCGCTCATCGTTCCTGCTGCTGTCTACATCTTCGTTACTGACCTTTGGCTTGCTACTGACTACGATTTTGCCTCATCTTAATCTACTACCATCCGTGACCGACCCTTGGCTTGTGACTGACTCTGCTTCCGTTTGATCCCTACACTGTTTGATCCGCTATTGGTTCCAGCTTGCTTATTCCCTGGTGGGGTGATCCTGAGATCTGCGACCTGGTATTAACACGCAGCCCAATCCATCTCCACCATTAGGAGCTCTGGTGAAAACTGGTTAATACTTAGACCCCGCACCTCAGGTGAGCCTGCGTCATTCCCAGGGGGACCTGCTGGTGTACCTATCCTGCTGGTTTCAGGTAAGCCTTACAAATGCTGTAGCAACTGGTCTCTGAACCTGACCACATATCGTGACACCAAGGACCCAGGGTATGGAGGAAGAATGGAGAGGCACACACTGCAAGATGCTTGAAGTTAAGTGTGAAGTTTCCACAGTCTTTGTTGATTTGGGGAGCCATGTCATCTGCTGGTGTTGGTCCACTGTGCTTCATTAAGTCCAGGGTCAACGCAGCCCTCTACCAGGAGATTTTGTAGCACTTCATGCTTCCTTCCACAGACAAGCTTTATTGGGATGTTGACTTCATTTTCCAGCAGGACTTGGCACCTGCCCACACTGCCAAAAGCACCAAAACCTGGTTCAATGACTGTGGGATTACTGTGCTTGATTGGCCAGCAAACTCGCCTGACCTGAACCCCATAGAGAATCTATGGGGCATTGCCAACAGAAAGGTGAGAGATGTGAGACCCAACAATGCAGAAGAGCTGAAGGCCACTGTTGAAGCATCCTGGTCTTCCATAACACCTCAGCAGTGCCACAAGCTGATAGCTTCCATGCCACGCCGCATTGAGGCAGTAATTGATGCAAAAGGGGCCCAAACAAAGTACTGAGTACATATGCATGCTTATACTTTTCAGAGGTCCGATATTATTCTATGTACAATCCTTGTTTAATTGATTGCATGTAATATTCTAATTTTCTGAGATTGTGGATTTGGGGATTTCATGAGCTGTAAGCCATAATCACCAGAATTATGACAAATCAAGGCTTAAACTATCTTGCTTTGCATGTAATGAGTCTATCTCATATATTAGTTTCACCTTGCATTACTGATATAAATGAACTTTTGCATGATATTCTAATTTTTTGAGCTTCACCTTTACCCCCCTTTCTGACCAGGCCATATTTTGTGATACAGTGCTGCATTACTTTAAATGACAATTGTGCGGCCATGCAATGCTATACATAATGAAATTTTTGTCCTTTTTTTTCCCCAAAAATGGAGCTTTCTTTTGGTGGTATTTGATCACCTCTGCATTTTGTGCTATAAACAAAAAAAAGTCCAAGTTTGGAAAAAAACTATATTTTTTACTTTTTGCTATAAAACATATCCAGTAAAAAATTTTAAAAATCTAATTTCATCATACATTTAGGCCAAAATGTTTTCTTCTACATGTCTGACACTGGGGGAGAACTTACTACCACTGACAACCCAATGACACTAATGCAGTGATCAGTGCTAATAAAAAGCACTGACACTGTACTAATTACACTGGGCAGGAAGGGGCTAACATCTGGAGCAATCAAAGGGCTAGCTGTGTGTGTTTTACTAGGGAAACATGCTGCTGTGTATTTTTCCATATGATTACATGCATCATTATTGATTGGGCAATAACAAGCAGCAACACTTATGAGGTTCCAAGCTTTATAGTCTTGGCCACTAGCGGGGCGTTGAGGTTTTAGAGCCTGCTCTGGGTAGGCCAATATCTGCTTACATGTGGCGGTTTTTCCTCTCCGCTTTATGGAGAACACATTTTGTGGTCTTCCTAGCTGTGCTGAGCATTCAGATTATTTTCCATACCTCGGAGCACGCACATGGTCCCCAAAGGAGCGTCCATGCATGCACGTGGTCCCCAAAGGAGAGTGCCATGCATGCACGCTAGCGACTGAAAGAAGCCGGTTGCCATTTTACTCAAGGAAAACATTTTCATGTGTGTGGTTCTCCTGGGGGATACCATCAAGAGACACAGAGCAGGCTATCCTTCTGGGATGCGAGTCCTTTCATATGGTGTGGTTACTGGTGGCAAACTGATGCTAGATTAAGTATTACATCTGCTGCTAGGCTGTGATAGCTGCTGTATGCTAGATCACAGTTGCATAGAAGGTTACTGGCAGGCTGAGTATTGTTCTAATCCCAAGTCCCAGTTGGTTAGTGCACTTAAATAAGCAGTGTCCTCAAGAAAGTGGAGTGGGAGAGGCACAGCAGGAAGAGGCACATGTGTACCACTGTCAAGTTCTGAGGATCCTAGTCGGAATTCTGCTGTGATAACTTCTGAATGCCAGAGGCGACTGGGCAATCTGAGCCACTGCATTTGTTTGGCATTGTAGTTGCTACCAGTGCATCTGCACTTTTATGTTCCAAAAGATGATTTAGCATCAGCTTAGAGGATAAGATTGCTGGGATGATTGCCTCAGTGACACAGACAGGCAAGAAGCAAGAGATCTCCTTCCCCCTGGTCCTCCTGTTTTAGAAAAGGAATGGCTTGAAGATATGTTGGAGGTAGCTATGGAGGAGTTAGGAGTGCAGATGGAAGACTCTGCATCAAGAGAGTCAGTGTCTGAAGATGCGCTGGCATGTTCAGCTTCACAATGTCAAAGATTGTTGATACAATCACTTACAGATATGATTTAAATTGCCAGTGGAATTTTCTGAGACGACCTATGACTCTTTAGGTTCACTAAGACCTCCGTAGAAATCTCAAGCCTTTCCATTACACCCTCTTACAGCAGGTCGTTTATACCAGGGGTGAGCAACTGTGGCCCTCCAGCTGTTCTAAAACCAAACGGAGATGTCAGGCCTATATTCTGGATCTCAAGGCCCTAAACTGTTTATTAGTCATCCAGTCTTTTTGGATGGAGTCGGTGCATTCATTGGTAGCCTCATTGCAAGAGGGAGGTTTTCTTGCATCCAGAGACATTAGAGATGCATACCTACATGTGCAAATTTTCCAACCTCATCAAAGTTTTCTGCTGTTTGTTGTGCAAGACCATTTCTAGCTTGTGGCTCTGCTATTATGGGCTTGCCACAGCTCCTCGTGTGTTTATGAAGGTTCTTGCTCTAGTATTGGGCCTTTTAAGGTCTTAAGGAACATTGGTGTTAGGTTATCGGGACAATCTGCTACTGAAGGATCAGCCTTTTTTAGCTTTAAGACACAGTGTGACTCAGACAGTGTAGGTCTTGGAACATCTTAGAGCAGTTAGATACAGTTCAAGCAAAGGTGTTCCTGCCTCCACGAAAAAGCAGTGCTCTAAGGAACCTAGTTTGGGAGGTAGAGGGGAAAAAGATTTCCCCCTATACGCCTCGGCATGAGATTATTGGGGAAGATGGTATCTTCGTTCGAGGCAGTTCCCTATGCACAATTTCATTCCAGACCTTTACAGAGAAGCATTCTGTCCAGGCATTGGATTGTAGCATGATTCTCTCCCCAAAGGTGTAATGAAGTCTGCATTGGTGGTTAAGGATTTGGAATTTGAAAAAGGGAAAATCTATTCTGCCGGTGCTATGGAAGGTAGTAACCATGGATACCAGCCTCCTCAGCTGGGGGGCTGTCCTGGGTCAGACCATTGTACAAGGAAAATAGTCTCGGTTAGGAAACAAGTTGCCCATCAATATCCTGGGACTTCCGGCAGTATGCCTAGAGTTAAACTTTTGGACAAAGAAGTTGCACAAGTGTCATATCAGGAACCAGTCCGATAATGCCACAGCAGTGGCTTACATCAACCACCAAGGGGGCACCAGGACCGGAGCAGCCCAAGAAGAAGTAGACCACATTCTAGCCTGGGCAGAACTGCATGTGCCTTTTCTATCAGCAGATTACATTCCGGGTATAGAGAAATAGCAAGCATATTTCCTAAGTTATCAGAGGTTAGTTCTGAGGAGTGGTCCCTTCACCTCAAGGTATTTTCATCCATCTGCCGGCATTGAAGCATTCTGGACGTAGATCTATTGGCATCCAGGTTCAACAAGGTGGACAAGTTTGTGTCCAGAAACAGGGACCCGCTTGCGACCGAGGTGGATGTGCTGCTGACTTTTGGGACTGGTTCTCTCTAAATTATGCTTTCCCTCCAGTTCAGCTTCTACCGCATCTCCTATGGAGGATACGGGAGGAATTAATATCAGTGATATTGATAGCCGCTGCTTGATCCAGGAGGTCATGGTATGCGGAAAGAGTAAGATTGGCGGTGGATGGTCCATGGACTCCTCCGATACGGCTGGACCTTCTATCCCAGGGTCCAATATTCCACCCTGCTTTACGGTCGCTAAATTTGACGGGCTGGCTGTTGAAGCCCAGATCTTGAAAGATCAGTGAGTCTGAGTACCAAATGTGTCTACTCTGCTGAACGCTAGGAAGCAAGTCTCTAGAAATAATTACTATAGAGTCTGGAAGGCGTATATTTCATCGTGTAAGGCCAGGAAATGGCGTCCTAGAAAATATGTATCTGGAAGTGTTCTTGCTTTTCTTCAATATGGTGTGGAGATGAAGTTGGCTTTAGGCACTATTAAATCTCAGATTTCGGCTCTATCCTTATTTTTTCAGAAACTGGTTGCTTCACATGCCTTGATTAGGGCTTTCTTACAGGGGGTGGTTCATTTGGCTCCTCCTGTCAACCTTTGAGCTCTTTGGACCTGAATTTAGTACTGAGCTTCCATTTGAATCAGGACATTATCCTACCTTCTCTTTTTTCAAATCCTCGGTCTGCAGCAGAAAGACGGCTGCATTTATTGGATGTAGTGCAAGCAGACCAGGTCTATCTAAAGAGGTCGGAAATGATTAGAAGAGCCGAGTCCTTGTTTGTGTTGCCGGAAGGGTCCAGGAAGTGGCAGGCAGTATCTAAATTGACTATTTCTCTTTGGCTCCATCAGCTAATCATTCAAGCCTATGGTTTGAAGGGGAAAGTCAGGGGTCAGTAGCCCAGGTTTGCAAAGCCGCTACTTGGTCTTCTGTACATAAATTCACAAGATTTTATCAGGTGGATGTTAGGGCTGTGGAAGATATGGCCTTTGGTTGCAGTGTATTAAGGGAGACAGAATAGGCCCTTGCCTGCTGGCTGTGTTTTTCTGGATGTGTCTCCCTCCCCTCAAGTATATAGTTTTGGGACATCCTAGATAGTAATTATTACATCCTGCTCTGTATTCCATGATGTACAATATAGAAAATTGGATTTTTTTCTACATACTTGCATGTAAAATCCATTTCTTGAAGTACATCATGGGACACCGAGGTCCCCCACCCCTCTTTCTCAGATATCATTGCTTGCTACAAAACTGAGGTACTTCCTGTATGGGAGGAGTTATATAGGAGACAGCTTCCTGTTTGGTCTGCCAGTGTCCATTCACCTATATAACTCAGTAAAGATTGTAGCCTGCTGTGTGTCCCATGATTTTACAGGTAAGTATGTAGAGAAAATCCAATTTTTGTCTAGCAAAAACTCATCTATGTGGTCTTTTATTACCTTTCTAACTACAGAATTTAAACTAACCGGGCAGTAGTTACTTGGTAAAGACTTTGATTCCTTTTTAAATATAGGCAGCACAGTTGCCTTACACCAATCCGGTGGCACTATTGGGATCATTAAAGTGTCCCTAAAAATTAGAAACAGCTTTGAAAAAACAGAGCTAAACTCATTGGGTGTATGCCATCTGGTCCAGGTGCTTTATTAAAGTGGTAGTAAACTGCATCCAAAAAAAAGGAAAAAATCCCCTGCAAGATAAAGGTATAATACATACTAGCACATTATGAAGTACTTGCCTTAAAACAAAGCTTCCATCTTTGCTCGATCTTCACCTTTTGGGTTGTGAGCTCTGGCCGTCTGACTGGCTAAGCCGCAATGATGTCACTCCCACATGCAGGAGTCCCCAGCCACGGCATAGTGCTCTGAAGAAACGGCACGGGTATGCCATTCCTTCAGAGATAATATCTCCTAAATGGTTTAGGAAATACTCATTTTACCTACAGGCAAGCTTTATTATAAGCTTACCTGTAGGTAAAAGTAATAAAGAAGAGTTTACTACCACTTTAACCTTTTATTCTGTCTAAATATTTCTAGACCATATCAATTTTGAGCCATAGTGGTTCATATACGGCTATGTTAATACTATCCTCATTATGGACTTGAGCTCCCCTATGCTTCTTTGTATACACAGAGATGAAGAAGGCACTTAATAAATTTTGCCTTCTCTTTGTCCCCAATCACAAACTCTAAATTGGCAAATTTGTATTAAAGATTGAAACAAAATAAATAAAAATATCTTCCAGTCCCATTAAATCAAAATGGGTATATCCAAGACGATCCAGTTCTCAGTGTAAGTGACCAACCACGTTTTACATAAATTGCAGTGTGATCCACCATAAGAAACTCCACCACCCAGTGCAACAGTTAAACAGACGCCTCTTACCATATGTGATGGGCCTTTGTCCTAAATGGTCAAAGCATGCTTGATACCAATATCCAGCAATGGCTCCACCAGGGATCCAGGCGCTCATACTGGCATCCATACAAAAGGCACCGTGGGATCAAGAAATACTTCCATTTTGAAGTAAGTTTAAAAAAAACTCTTGCCGTTTATTAAAAGAGCAATAACAATGAAGCAGAACGGCTCCACAAATGTAAAAACAACCAATAAATCTATTAGCAGGTGAACCAAAAATGCCTAATAATAAATTGAAAAATATTTTTATATATCCACTTATGTGAAATCATGCACATAAAGCATATATGTGATAAAACCTAAATAGATAAAGTGAACATAATCATATAAAAGAATATTACGTGCTCATCATAAATGTGTGTGTGTGTGTGTGTGTGTATATATATATATATATATATATATTCATAACACACACAACACCAATGTGTATTAACACATATATATATAAACCCCATAAAGTGAAGAAACTCAAAACGTGTATATATGTTAACTCGGTACATGCACCTAAACATAAAAAATAACATATATCAGCACGAGTGTTTTGTGTTCACTTGAGTGTGATCATCTTTAAGTTTGGACTTTATATACACGGAAATATTATTTTTTATGTTTAGGTGCATGTACCGAGTTCACATATATACACGTTTTGAGTTTCTTCACTTTATGGGGTTTATATATATATATGTGTTAATACACATTGGTGTTGTGTGTGTTATGTGTGTATGTATATATATACATTTATGATGAGCACGTAATATTCTTTTATATGATTATGTTCACTTTATCTATTTAGGTTTTATCACATATATGCTTTATGTGCATGATTTCACATAAGTGGATATATAAAAATATTTTTCAATTTATTATTAGGCATTTTTGGTTCACATGTGTTTTTATTTAAGTGAGTAGCGCTACATTGGTTCCATATGTTTATGCTGAAGATCATTGGTATATGATTTAATGTGAGCAGCTTCTCGTAATTATTTAATTCCTTAATTTTTGAAGGTTTTCTGAGCACAGGAGGTTCACACCATTACTGTTAAATCTATTAGCAGGCTCATTGCTTACAGCAACAAGAAATGCCAACTCAAACCGGCAAAAGTGCATGATGTCACGTACGAGCCATGCCCAACATGTTTAATCAGACTGATCTCTTCGGGGGACCTGGCTTTTTTACTGTTATTGTTTTTGAGGCATTTTTTGTGGTTTTCCTAATCTCTTTTGCATCCTAATCTCTTTTGCAACCTATCGTTAGTTTTGAATTTTTGTGGCCTAAATTTCCTTTTTACATTCTATACTGAATGTTACTGTATGTTATATTCCTTGTAACGTGTGATACATTTCCATCATTATTATATTTTTAAAATGCTATTTCCTTTTTATTTATAGCTTGTTAACTTAAGTCATGACCACATTTATTTTTAGCTTTTTAAACATTTTTGCCCATGTTAAAATATTTTGCAGTGTGTTCACATACAGTTGTTTTGTGCTCTTTGATCATATTCCCTCCAAATCTAAGTCTTGGAGAGCAGCCCTCAGCCTTGGAAAAATTGCTCTCTTAAAGTGAAGTGCTTTTATCTTTTCAGTATGCACTTGTTGCTTACAGTCACATTAAATGAAACCATGTTATGGTCACTGCTCCCAGATGTTCCTTTTGTAGCTCCCTCCTAGTTAGCTAGGGGGAGCTAGACTCCCAATTGTTAGTTAGGGCTGAGTAGCAGCCTAGGTGTGATAGCTAGCAGGGGTCAACTTTTGGTCAGAGCTATGAGGCTCTGCAGACCAGTCCTTTGGAATTTCCCCTTGCTATAGAACTTTGGAGAAAGGTCTAGAAGCAGTGGGTGGATCTGAAGAGTGGGCTAGTCTGTACTCTTAGAGGGTTCTGACCAATCCCCAACAGGAGGCTTGGCAAGGGGCCAGGACAACCTTTGAATAACTGTGCCTGCTCAGCTATAGGATCAAGTGAGTAGACCTGCACGCCCTGGGCCAGCAAGGAGAAAGAGGCACTCTAGTGGGAAAATGGATTAGCTTTTTACCCAGGACTGTTCACACTGCAGTGGCAGGCACTGGATCCTGTGCCCAGGGATTCAGCCAGTACAACTGGATAAGGAAAGGATTCACCTGCAGTCTTGGGTGGTACTGTGGGAGATGCTGGCTAGCTCTCCAGAATAACTTTTGCTGTAAATAATTTACATAGTTGCTAAGGCGTTTGTCCACTGCTGCCATTGTCCTTGGGCATCCCATACATTCCTCACACAATCCAAGTTCTAATTTCCCTAATAAAACTTCAAAACAAAGCTCAAGGACTGGTTACTGTCTCCTGATGCAAGTCTGAAGGAAATGCGTTTTGCCTGGCTGTACAGGACTATAGGAGGACCCAAATACTTAACAACTACTAAGGAGGTAGTGCTACACTTTATATGAACATTAGTAATAAGCTTTGCATAGTCTGAGATTACCAGATCCAGTAGTGCACCATTTCCAGTTGGGGCTACTATCAACTGAACCATAAAATTTTGTCTTGGGTTTAGACATTTCTGCCCTTTTTAACTGTTCCAGCAGTGTCATTTCTCTAGTCAATTTCATGGTAGTGAAAATCCCCCATTATCACTGTCCCAGGTCTTGCAGCCCTTTCTGTCTGTCTGTCTGTCTGTCTGTCTGTCTGCAAGGAATCTCCACCTGCTCATCAATACTGGGTTGCCTAAAACAAACTTCAATAATTACCTTTTGAAGTTTGCACACACATAACCCTGGGTTCACGAGTAACTACCCCTGGATTTCAAGGCTGCCCTTTTGGTGCCTTAACAAAGTTCATTCCTTTGTCATCGGCTTGAACTCTTAGCACCACTCAGATCCAGATCCTGGAACTACTCCCTCTCCCTTCTCCTCCTTCCTTCATTCTCTACCTTACTCCTTGATTACTAGATGTCTACTGTATAACTTATCACTCCCTGGGCCTTGCTACCCCCTGGGCTATGGCTGGGATGGACCCATCTGAGTGTCAGTTCTTTTTGCTTTCTCAACCGTGTTTTTGATTAAAAATGCTTAAAATGATGTGAACAGCCATTGCCTGCCAGATTCTGCGTTATGAGGCTGTTAACCCTTGGAATATAATCTAGTAACCTGTTCTGTAATTTCAACAGTGCTCTCTTGTTCTCCCTATGTGGAGAACTTTACCATCTACATTACCTGATGAATAGCATGTGATGACATTTGTATCATTTAATAAAATATTAGATTTATAGAGAAATAAGTTCTGGGCTCAAAATTGTATATGATTTAGAAAAAAACTAAATACCCAAACTGTAGCTGTAACTAGATGATGTATTAAAAACTGTTACAACCCATTAATTCAGAGTTAAACTACAATGACAATTCTTATATCTCATAAATGCATGGTCATGTCGAATTATGATTAGGAATTTTATGTACTGTATGTTTGTGCTGTCTGACTGCGTATGCGTAGGTCTGTTTGTGAGAGGGAGGGGGGACCATTCTTTTTTTTATTTTACTAAATGTAACTTTTTTCTACTACTAGAACATACGCCTCCTACATAATAGTAGTGACAGGACCTCTTTATGAATATATAATGGATGACTCCTTATGTGTACCTTGCCACAAGCCCAAGATGAACTGCTTGTACTCCTGGCATGTTGGGATTTTTACAGCTCTGTACCTGAGAAGTCTCATATCTGAGCACTTCCAGGTTCATTCTTGGTGGAGATGTCCTCCACAAACTCTGTTATCCTGAAAGCCTGCATTCTCTAATGGTCTTGGGCTCACAGAGGAGTCAGGTGACCCTGCATACTAGAAGGCATGGGAGCTGATGCCTGCTCACCCACTCCCATGTAGAAGTAATACTGTGGCTTTACAGCTGCCCCGATTACTTCTACATCAAAAAGTAGCCTAAACATTAATGGAAAGCATTCTTCATATTTTTTTACTGCTCCCACTATTGTGGTGGCAGTGAAAGAGTTAACCATGCTCATGATTTTATTATTCAGAGTGGTTACCAATCAGATTTTCCAGTCCCTGCACAGCAGTCTGTAGCTTTCCGTAGCTTTCTCATGGAGATCAAAGAATTTTCCAGAGGGTGCTGAAGATACAAACACAAGACGATATAATATTGACTGGCTTTCAATAACCATGCCTTCAAGCCAGCAGCGGTAAAGCAGGGTGGAAGATTGGACCTTGGGCAGGGGCGGACTGACCATTTGTAAACTCTGCACTGCCTGAGAGCCCGGGGTCAGTAGGGGGCCCCATGAGATGCCCCTGGTACCTTTTTTCATAGGCTTTTTTCAGTTTGGGCAAGGACACAGGGGCACCATTATCCCCTATTGCCCGGGGGGCCCCATTAGTTGTCAGTCCGCCCCTGACCATGGGATAGGAGATCTTGTAGAGGTAGCCACCAGGGGGTGTCTGTGACAAACCATACCACTTTGACATACCAGGCTCTTAGAGACCTATCCAGAGCCACCAGCATGGCCAGGATCCCATCAGCCTCTATGTAGCAGGCGAGAAAGCGGCTTGAGAAGAGGGAGCGTAAATGAGCTGGTAACATCTCAGTGGCATCACCAGTGCACCTGTCGCATCCAGCAGAGGGTCCTTTGCCTTTGCCACAAAACTCTACACCTTTTTTGTGGAGATGCAAAGCTACAGGTTCCACGTACAGGGAGCCCCACCACAGGAAGATCTGAGAAACATGTCGTGGTGCATAGCTTACTCCCCATGATCCAGAGCTGAAATACTAAGGTAGTCCAGCTCCCTGCTGTTTACATTCCAGACGTAGACAATTGGCAGATGGAGAGTCACACCCACCGTAGAATGGAGGAGGCCTCCCACACCATATCTGAGCTCCTTGTGCCATCCTGACGATTGACAGGCCACAGCCATGGCATTGTCTCTGCATGCATAACTGGGCATCCTAGAAGCAGCTTTGTCCACTAACCAAGGAAAGCCAGATTGCTCACAACTCCAAGACATGGATAGGCCACCTAAACTCCTTTAGCGTCCACTGGCCTTGTACCGACCCATGACCTAGACCTTCCCTTCTGTGAGGATTTGGGTGTCCAAGTACACAGGGGACTTGTCCTATCTGGATAAAATATCCTCCTGCTGTACTCGAGCATCTGAATGTGCATACGGGACTGCCGTAAAGGTGGACATCATGAGGCCCAGGACATGCATGCAGAAATGCAGAGAAAACCTCTTGTGAAGCAGTAACAACCACGCCGTAGCTCTGACATTAAGTTTGTCCAGCAGGGGGAACACTTTGATCTGCGCAGGGGCAGCCCCAGATGCCAAGTGGGGGACAAGGCATACTTCTTGAGAATCAACACCCAGTTGCACTACCGCTAAGTATGCATGGTGATCTCTGTTTCATATCAACACAGCAGGAGACCCCACTTGCAGGGAGAGATCATGCAAATAGCCTATTATAGCAATTTCTCACTGCAAAGCCAGGACCAGGGCCAGCACCATAGTAAACCCCTGGGGAGCAGAGGCCAAGCCAAGAGTTCCACAAATTTATAATGTGTGTCCCCGACCACAATGTAAGTATGCATCTTTGATATCTATAGAGAAAACCACAGTTGAACCCCCATCATTCTGACATCCAATGGGGGCAAGCCTTAATGCCTAGGAGGACTTGTTTGGGGGCTTAGTCAGCTTGTAAGGCCAGGTGCCCCTAAAGCCTCCCACAGGAGCCTTGGAGAACTTTGATCCCCTGGTCAAAGAACCTAGGGAACAGAAAGGGAAAAAAAAACACTTGAGTTGCATAATTACATAGTTAATGTGGTTGAAAAAAGTCCATCCAGTTCAAGCAACAGAAGACACACAAACAAATAGAAATCTCCATAGACATCCACAGTTTGTCTGCAGGAGGGCAAAAAAACAAAGCATGATTAAATTTACCTCAGCATGGGTGAAAATCCTTCCTGATCCCCAAGAGGCGATCAGATATTCACTGTACCAACTTTGCCTCTAAATATTAGTATCCAGTTATTATGTGCATTTAGGAAAGAATCAAGGCCTTTTTAAAACTATCTACTGAGCAGGTGAGAATTGGCTCTTGAAGGAGTCTGTTCCACATTTTCACAGTTCTTACTGTGCAGAATCCTTTCCATAATTGGAGATTAAATAATTTTTCCTCTAGATGTAAAGAGTGACCCCTTGTCCTCTGTGATGACCTTAAGGGGAATAACTCTATACAGAGTTCACTATATGCATTTATACATGCTGATCATATCCCCCCTTAATCCCCACTTCTCAAGAGACAATAAATTCAGTTCAGTTAATCTTTCCTCATAGCTGAGCTCCTCCATGCCTCTTATCAGTTTGGTTGCCCTTCTCTGCACTTGCTCCAGTTGCCCATGCAGAGAAAGAGAGATACTGCTTGTGGCGTGGCTCCTTCCCATTCATAGATTATGGGAGACAGGTATTCCTCCTGCCTGCAAGATTCTCCTTAAGCCAGAGAACATGGGGAAGCACTATGGTTGAGCTTGGAAGGCAAAGGGGCCGCATCCAAGGATGTATCACTTATGAACTGGAGGCTCTGGACCCATTGGTCCACCAGTTCAATGTAAATTGGAGACACCTGTTCCTTGTCCAGCCTTTGGCATAAAAGCTTGGGCCATTTAGGGAGCATCTGAGACACCAGCATCTATGGCTAAAACAGGGAGTAATGCCGAGCTAGGTGAAGGTGACTGAATCTACCTTCTGGACTTCAGGGTCCTTGAAGGAATAGGACTCCCCCTCTGTATTATGGTTGCCTTGAACAACTTAAAAATGGGAGGGTCCACTACAGAAGTAGAGGACCACTTCCTCAGGACACCTGAAGGGGTAATGCACCCCAAAACTTTACAAAACTACAGAAGGACGTTTTGGATGTATTCAATAGTTTGGGAAAGGAAAAAACCCTAATGGAGCGAGATAGCTTGTGAGTACCAATGGTGACAGCCACTTTTTCAGGAGTACCTGAAGTATCCTCAATCTTCAGATTCCTGCACAGTGGTAATAAGTGTGGCCACTAGTGCTTCTTCTTGCACCACCACATTGGCAGAGGAATCATCCTTGCTATCAGAAGAATCAGCGATCACGTTCCCTGGGCCCACAGGATAAGCTGGGCCCACTATGACTGGACTCCAGTTCAATAGCATTCTAGGGTAAGAAGAGGGTGGGGGATGTTTCCTATTGAGCTAATGCCTGAATGCTACTTCACCCAGGAGACAAATTTCCCTAGGACACTGTCAGTGCGTCTGAGGGAATAAAGGTCCCCAGAGATCCTGTTGCCTCGTGGAGGGGATCTTGGGGGATGTGTATTCTCAAGAGTCCATTGGAAACACCCACCCTAGACCAGGCATCAGTGGGAAAAAAAGCAGTTGAAGGGAGACAAGATGGCACACCACATGTCTCACCACATGCCAGGGTTGTGAGGAGGACCCTGCACTGGTGCTCCATGACCCAACCCCCCCCCCAATGGCTGATATACAGGAGCCCACTCACCCAGAAGTACCAGCAACAGTAGGAGGGGAAGGGGGGACCAAATAAGCGTCCCAGGCCTGGATCGAAGGAGGGGTCCCACATGGGCAACCAACCCAGGGAATACCTGTGTCACTACATCATGCCCAAGAGGGAGGTTGAGATCTACTTACCATTCCAATGGAATTTGTGGGTAAGACTCCCGAGACAGATCCTCCTCTCCACCAAAGTGGGGGAGCTGTCAGCCAGGGTAGTATAGTATTGTGACATGGATGTCAAATGCCATATTTGTCCACTCAAGACGTTTACCTCCCTGACGACTCTGGGCCACTTGTTGCAGCCAGCCCAGCACATGGCTAAAGATCTGTGTGCGCTCATTGGCCAGACTGGGTGACCACTGGATCTTGATTATCCAGCCCATTGCCTACCCCAGCTATTGATTGAAGGTCTCCACAGGGGAAAACAAAGGAGGAAAATGCTTTGAAACCACAGGTTTCCGCAGGGAACTAGGCTCTTACTCCTACACTAGGCAGAAAAGAACTGAGCTGCCTATAGCAGGGATGGGGTTTACTACCAGCTGAGACTTCCCATAGGCAGTGGTGAGCTTCTTTTTTCTGCCTAGTGTCCTACTCCTGTAGGGGGCAGTATAACCTATGGTCAAGATTATGAAGAGACTGTGTCCATCAATGAACTTAAGAGAAATATTGCTAGCATCCTCATAGCACCACCGTCTCTGCAACCTTACTCAGATCATTCCTTTTTCCATCTGCCACCCACCCAGGCATCTCCTGTGGCCATATGGATTCCCTTCAGTGGATGTGATAACCGTGCTCAGCTGATCAATCAAACAAAGTTCAGGAGTGACCATTGGAAGGAGAGGCATACAGCAGTCATGAGACGGATGGAGGGAGGCACACTGACCAATATACAGAGGGACTAGGGAGGCACACTGACCACCTCTGTTAGGGGGCGCACCGAGAAAGTAATGTTGCAGAGTCTTGACCCCTACATTCTATTTGCTACAAAGTACTAACCTCTTCACTGTATATGCTATGTTGTATATTTGACAATGGTGGGGGTATACTGACTGCTATCACAATGCTAGGAGTTTTAATCATTGTGCCCTGATGGGAGCTAATTATTGTGGTGTTCTGGGTGTTCATTTTTGTGCCGTGTGGGGTTTAATTATTGTGCAGTACTGGGGGTTTATTATAGAGCTATGCTTGTGTGGTTAATTATTGTGCCATGGTGGGGGTGGGGTAATTTTTGTGCTATGCTGGGGTAAATTATCATGCAGTGCTGAGGTTCATTTTTGTGACATATCTTAGGGGTTATTGATAGCCCTGACATACAGTATGCTGGGGGTTATCATTTGCTGACCCTTACACTTGCTGGTGGTTATTGCTGACCTTCACACTTGCTGGTGCTTATCATTGCTCATCCCAATTAGGCTTATTTTACTCCAACAATTTCTTGTGTGCCCAACAGCTTTATTTTTTTTTTAGGAGGGGAAAGGTGGCACACTAGACCATGAATAAACACAGAGTTTTTGACCACACCTACTGTTGGCCCACACACGATTGGTGACTCCCCCACATGTACTCCCAGCACCAACACAGCACCCCCAAAACATTTTGTCTGAAGCTGCCACTCCTTCCTTATGCATATTCTAAACAGGAAGTAAAGGTAAATCTCCCCAACAGGATGCAGTCAGCAATACAATAGCCTGACTGGGGTTTACACACATTCCTAATCTATCCAAAAGCAAAAAAAATACATTGTTTTTTTGGCTATTCATACACTTTAAATATTGCTGCAGTTTTTACTCAACTGAGAGGCTGCAGAAGTTCAATACATAGCAGTTTTTGTGAGAATCATTGATGCGCTACAGACCAAATGTGCTCACTTTTTTTTTTGGTTTTGTGGAAGTTTTGTGTTTGTGAAAGTGAAGGTTAGGGTTGATTAAATAAATTCTTAACTTTTACCTAAAGCTCCACTGCAGCCAAGATGTATTTTGCTTTAGAAATGGATAAAGCCTCTGTTTCTGGCTTTTATTAGTGCCTTTTTCCCTATTGAGATTTCCTCTTAGGATAGGAAGCGATTAGAACGCTCCCAAACAGGGAAACAGTCATAAACATAAACAATTTTTTTGGTAATTGAAGATAAGTTTACATTTCTAGTAATGTTTTTATTGCTATCTGTGTCTTCCTGTTCTGCTGTTGTCTACATCTCCCATTTCTTCCAAAGGAATCACAGGGGCAGGAAGTGCGTGAAAAACTCCTCACCTGACCTGTTCATCTAACAGAAATGTTAAATTAGATTTATAGGCTAAAATTATTTAAAAGTTAAGTGTATGTGTCTACCCTCCTGGTAAATCCTATGAATTCCAAATAGGTTGGTCACCAGCAGTGTCAATATGCATATACCACAGGACACTTTTATACCAACATCATCGTGACAAATGTACTTGGATTATAAATATACACAACAGGTGCTGCTATTAATAATAATACACTGTGAAAATAAATAAAGATGTGATACCAAACAACCACAAATAATAGCGCAACCCTACACCAATTAATATTAAACAAATAAATGAATACTTGGAGGATAGAGATAAAAATCAATATAGCTTAATATTAATATATCCACCACCAAATATGTGCACATAAATGAATCAATACTAAATCATATATAGGAAGTCTACATATAGTCCATTCAGAAAGTCCATATGTTAATGATCCTCAATCAATGAAGTAATGAAGTAATGTCACCAACGTGACATTCAGTGCTCAAAACACCCCATCAAAATGCACACTCACCATGTGCTGGTGATAAACCAGCATATCTGTAAATATCCAGCAATCCACCACTAAGCTCCGGTTTTAGAGAAATCCTCACATATCCAATTAGTACATGCGAATAAAGAAAATACTCGCCATAGTGCAATATCATCCAGCAATTTATTAAGGTAACAAAACCCCCCATAAAACCGCACTCACAATGAGTAAAACAATGTATAGCATTGGTTAGTAATAGAGCCTCAGGCTCTGTCTCCGGTGTCTCACCCGCCTGCCTGCAACCAAGATGGCGATGGTGCAATCACGTGGTCCGGACACGTGAGCTAGCGTGCGCGATGATGTCAAAGATAAAACCACACCCTAACGCGTTTCGTCAGACGACTTCTTCTGAGGGAGTGGTCAACGGTGCATGGAGAGCGCTCTTAAAGACCCAACTCCTTCCTGATTGGCCCAATCACTACAACACCTGAAGCGGTGTACTATCAATAATATGCATGATCCCATATACCGGACTACCTCATTGCAACAGCACCATCTTGTGTGCAAATAGTATAACAGGGTAATATCAATACATATCAATGCAATAGCAATCAGCACAATCATAGTTAGATATTCGGTACCATAATGAGACAGATTTAAAATATATTAATCTCCATCCATAAAATAAAAATTAATATATATTAATATAAAAATAAAATTGATAAACAAACATAACCAAAAAAATTTTTTTTTACATATTTTAAATCTATTAATATTTATAATAATTTTTATATTTTATTTTGTTTATATGTTTGTATATATGATTTTTTTTGGTTATATGTTTGTTTATCAATTTTATTTTTATATTAATATATATTAATTTTTATTTTATGGATGGAGATTAATAATATTTTAAATCTGTCTCATTATGGTACCGAATATCTAACTATGATTGTGCTGATTGCTATTGCATTGATATGTATTGATATTACCCTGTTTTTTATACTATTTGCACAAAAGATGGTGCTGTTGCAATGAGGTAGTCCAGTATATCGGATCCTGCTATTAGTGATAGTACACCGCTTCAGGTGTTGTAGTGATTGGGCCAATCAGGAAGGAGTTGGGTCTTTAAGAGCGCTCTCCATGCACTGTTGACCACTCCCTCAGAAGAAGTCGTCTGACGAAACGCGTTAGGGTGTGGTTTTATCTTTGACATCATCGCGCACGCTAGCTCACGTGTCCGGACCACGTGATTGCACCATCGCCATCTTGGTTGCAGGCAGGCAGGTGAGATGCTGGAGACCGAGCCTGAGGCTCTATTACTAACCAATACTATACATTGTTTTACTCATTGTGAGTGTGGTTTTATGGGGGGTTGTGTTACCTTAATAAATTGCTGGCTGATATTGCACTATGGCGAGTATTTTCTTTATTCGCATGTACTAATTAGATATGTGAGGATTTCTCTAAAACCGGAGCTTAGTGGTGGATTGCTGGATATTTACAGATTAGCTGGTTTATCACCAGCACATGGGGAGTGTGCATTTTGATGGGGTGTTTTGAGCACTGAATGTCACATTGGTGAAGGAGGATCTCATTACTTCATTGATGGAGGATCATTAACATATGGACTTTTCTGAATGGACTATATGTAGACTTCCTATATATGATTTAGTATTCATTTATGTGCAAATCCTATGAATTACCTAGTTGTCTTGCCAGACTGGTATCCTTTTCATTACTCCCTTGATAGGGTTGCAACACTTTTCTGGCCATTTAGAATCATAGCAATTTAGACATCAACTGTGTCCACATGAACAACATAATGATGTTGGAGGCATTAACAATGGTGTTGTCACTGTTGATAAGTTCTCTTTTTAGGAGGCTTACCACTGGAGCTGGGAGGGTGGCTGTTTGGCTGTGTGGGATGCTGATTTTGCCATGAGGCTCCTGGTTGGAGGGAGCTGACCTTGGCAATTTTATTACAGTGCAGGATAATTGGCAGGAGACTTATGTGGAGGATTAATGCTTCCTTGGGAGTACTAAGAGCCATAGTGGTCACCTTGATTGAGGACTTCTGCCCTCACTGGAGCAGGAAATACCAGAAGGTGGATGAGAAAAAATGGTGCTGTGTAGTGTACAAGCTGCAGGCTTCAGGATTCACTTATGCTGCTGCACACTGTCCCTCTGGATCGATCATCCCAGGGATGCTGTTAGCTCAAGGCTCCAAGGCAAGCTGCCTCTTATGCTGGATGTTTGTCAGCAGCAGTGGCTAGGGCCATGTTTATCATAAGTTCCCCTATTGGTACTCACATTTCATAGGACTCCCCATTTCATGGGGAAGTTGAGGTGAATTGTAAATCATGAAAAGTCTTTACTGATTTTGTCACTTCCCTTGGCACCCAAAGCTGGTCTTGAATGCCAATCAAGCCAAGATTGTCCTTCCAACCCCCCCCCCCCCCAAAAAAAAAAAACAAAAAAAAACTATGAAAGCTACAACTTTAGGATCTTCTGTCATCCATTCACCACTGCATGCACATTTTCGGTCCCATGGTATTGGCCTTTGAAGCCATTCCTTATGTGCGACAATACAGAAAAACATTGTAGCACATGATCCTGCCACATTGGAACAAGTGTACTCTGTCTCTAGACAGGGAGACCAAGGTAAGTCCCCTGACAACGTCATCTTTACTTTGGTGGATTTGCTCTTCCGTGGTGATATCCAGGGAATATACTTCTCTCTGTCCTCTGGAAAATAGTAATTGCAGATGTCATTCTGTATGGCTGGGGAGGAGTATTGGGTCTCCTGCCCACTCTTCCAATCAATGTGTTGGAACATCACATGATCAGATGTGCTCTGATTTACTAGCACATCTCCTGGAGAGACAACTTGTATGGATGCAGTCAGGCAACACCATGATGGCATAAATAAACCAACTATGGGAAGCCAAGAGCACAGTGGCAGTGCTGGAGGTGTTTCCCATCCTGAGGTGAACTGAGAGTTGCATGTCAGCTTTGATTGCAGTACACATAACAGAGGTTGGAAACTGGCAAGCTGACTATTTTAGTAAAAAAAGCCAGGGTCAGGGAGAGTGGGCCCTGTACCTAGAGGTCTTCTAACAAATCTGCCAGTGATGGGAAACGGCAGATGATGATCTTTTGGCATTGTGCTTCAGTCAAAAGGTGGATAAGTTTTGTAGCAAGGGCAAGTGACCCTTGGGCAGATAGTGGATGCATTGGTGGCTGCATGAGATCAATACATTCTGTTTTATGCTTATCTGCTGGTAAAATGTTTGCTGAGACTAAAAGGGAATTCTGGTGATCCTGATGGCTCTGGATTGACCCTGCAGGTCATGGTACACAAATTTAATTTGTCTGGTACTGGGCACTCCTAGGTTTCTTCCACTTTGATAAGACCTATTGTCTCGAAGCACCATTTACCCTCCTGCCTTACAATAACTAACTTGAAAATCCTTAAGGGTATCTCCTTGTCCTTTCTCTATTTCCCTCCTAGTGGCTTCTCTCCAGCATGGATTGGAGCAGCAGCTGACCTTAAGCAAAATTTAGAGTAAGTTGTCAGAATTGGTGGTTTTAATTTAGTTCATTCTGTCATCACTACTGCTTTGTCTGAACCTTTATTTACCGTGCTAAACATGTTGATGGACCTTCCAGTACCTCCTCCTTTGCATAAAGGCCAGGTAATGCTCTGGCACTTTTCCTATTGGCCCACCAATATGTTAGGATGCCTTTCTGGCCAGGATCAATGTGCAGGAGATAGGAAGGGGTAGGCAAGCTTTAGCAGTATCAAGAAGAGCTGAAATTCAGGCAAAGCAGGAGGTACTGAAAGCTGCTGCAGCTATGCACAGGCACCTATCGGTGCTGGTACTTCAGACTTGTCGACAGCTTTTGGTTTTCTTAAAGTGGCAGTATCTTTTTAGGGTAACAGCTAATCTTCTTGCATATGTTCAGAGGCACCATACCCTATCATTTTCCAGGCAATAAACTTCTCTCCAAATGGAAGAAAGCATGGCCAATTCAACAGATAACCACTCTTAATTTTTTACACACACTCGCTCCCTTTTTTTTTTTTTTTCTTTTTTTTTGGTCAGGCCACACCTGAAAGCACTCATTACCAATCACCAATCTGAACAGATTTCTGCACAGCCAGGAATCTTGACAAGTCTCCCACCAAGTACACCTCTTAAGTGGACCCATCACCCCATTACATATTTTATTTTCACCTCACTCTCTTGTTAAAACCTTATCTGTAATATGGAAACATTTCTAACCAGCCACCAGCAGTAACATTCTGAATGCCTACTAAAATACACATACATTTACTTAGGTAAAAGCTTAAAGTGTTTGCCTACAGCTCCTAAACGTATATTCCATTTGTGGTGTTACGAATGATGGCTTATATATAGAAACTTATTTGTATACTCTACTGCAATGTTTCTCAACCTTTTTCCAGTAAAGGCATTCTTTAAAACTATGCACAAAGGTGCCCCATTCAAAATTGTAAAAAATTAAACTGATAGTTTTACATGATGCAGCAACATCCACACACATAGGACACCCAACGTTAGGGGTGATTTATTATTTTAAAGCATATACACCTTTTTACACTGGTACTGACTAGTATTCCAGTGTTTCTCTTCTCCCTCAGTTTCTCTCCCTCACTCAGCTAATGTGACCCCAGTGCTGATGGAGAGGGGCAGCAAAGGAGCAAATGGATGCTGTGCAGGTGCCTGACGTCCTCCTTTGTATTAGTGCACAATGGAAACCTGTGGCTTTGTGTAACTAAAAGGCAGACTTCCTCCACCTGCTGGCTTGGATACAGTTTTTTTAATATTTTTTTAGGCATTTTGCCTAAGCATCCCTGAGGAAACTTGAAGACATCCTGGTTGAAACAGGCTGCTCTACTGAGTATTACTCTTGGCAGTGATGTTACTGGTGACTTATTATTGTTTTTGCAATTACACATTTCCACTGCCTTTGTAATGATCCTTCTGTGACTCTCAGTACATCTTAATGTCTAATTAGTTTGTCACTGTACAGTAAGATGGGATGACAGACAGATAGATAGACAGAGGTATATATAGATAGATAGATAGATAGATAGAGATAGAGATATATATATATATATATATATGTGTGTTTTTTAACCATTTTCTACTCAAAGTTATAATGGCACCATGAGTCCAGAAAATGTAATGTATACACAGATTTTGTCTTTATCCTTTGTTTCAGACATGCAAGAAAGTTATCTTACCTCTGCATCTTGTGAGCTTTTGCTTTCTGATTTTTCCAGTGTGGGTTTTTTTAATACTGGCATTTTGCAGCAGCAAGAATGTTATACCTTTTTCTCTGGGTAGGTTTAGCCTATAAGGAAGAACAACAGCACATTGCAGTGAAGATACCATTCAACAATTACACAACAGGTTGATCAATTAACAGCTATGCATATGTTTATCAAAAAGGGTTGTACCCTTAATTACACATGATTTTATGGTATTAATTTCCAACTGCAGACTAGCAAATTAAGGAATATTATGTTGACTTTGTTCTGTTTTATACAGATGCTGGCCCTTTTTTTTATCATATTAGTAGTAGTGGTAATGCCCATATTTGGGAAACTACTTGAGTAACTGGGTGAGCAGAGCATGATGGGCAACTGAGAGATTAACTAACTTCCCATCAGGTCTATCTTGCTTTCGATTTCCAGCAGATGGAAGTGGGCAGATTTGAAAACACGAATGGACTGAATAACGGCTATAGATCCGTCCAATGTCATGTTCTATAAACAGCAAGGTGGTCCAGATGGGGACCTATTCTCTCTGTTCTCCATCAGGCTCTACCCTCCACACTACAAAACTCTCTGGCCATGCACCTGCCTGTGTGATGGGCACTGTGGCCAGGGATGGAGGGAGCACACTGAGGAAGTAATGTTCAGTATAGACACTCCAACCTCATTGCCAGGATCCAACAAATTCATATGTCTCTGACAGGTACATGACTCGTGTGCAAGCACTAACAAATTCAGTGAGGTAGACTGATGGAATTTCAAAAGATGTCTTTGATACCTTTAGAATTCCCCACTACATGTTGGTTAATTTTTTTTTAGCAGTCCTGTTGATTTTTTCCATCTTGTGACCTGGTTTCTGACTTAATGGTGGTAATTTAAATAAACCTATTGCCAAACCTCTATAATGAGAAAGCAGAGTAGATCCTGATCCTTAGGAAAATAGTAGGAAAGGGGGGGGAAAGACATGGCACTGAAGGCCAGTAGACACCAGAACGTAGTCCAGGAAGCCTGTATTCTATGCATGTTTCCCACACCGAATTCAAAATGCACAGCAGTTGTTATCCATAGTGGGTGTCAATGTTAACTTAATGGCACCCCACATGCATGTTGCAAACAGCTGAGCGTTCTATAGAGTAGTGCATGCACTACTTTTGGTGCAGTCTGGTGTGATTTCAGCCCATTCAAATGACTGGGCTGAAATTGCACTGCACCTGGATTGAAATGCACAGCATGTTCCTGTGAGATTCATGGTGTGAAGCAGCCCTGAGAGCAGGACAACTATATCTGCTTTTTCCGACTCCATTTGCCTTCCATGAAAACATGTTTAGCTAGCTTGTGTCTGCACCTTAGCTTCAGACAGGAAGTAAACCATGGAAGACATCTTGTCTAAATGTGTATTACATACAATGTCCTTTCTTCCATGAGACATACTGTAAATGATAATTTCTTTGCTGCACTGCACTTATGCATATACTGGAGATCAGTTTGCAAATTGCCAGAAGCTGGCAGCCCCTACATATATTTAGCTAAACTGTAAAGAAAATGTGTCTCCAGATTGGGACTTAGAACAAGGTAGTCATTCATGTTCCCATCACACACATTCTTGGAATAGGCTGTAAAATAATGGGTGCTGCAGCAACCACCAGTTGGGAACTGGAACATTCACAGTAAAGTGTAGATATTTGCCAGCGCACCAAGGATCTTCCGATTAAGTCCAAATGATTTTTATTGAAGTACGATCACGTCAAGAACAAGAGGGTGTAATGTTTTCGAGCCTTGCAGGACCCCTTCATCTGGCATGTGATCACATACCTGATGAAGGGGTCCTGTGCAGCTCAAAAACATGGCACTCTCTTGTTCTTGATGTGAACATTCTTCAATATAAAAATATATGGACTTAATATGAAGATCCTTGGTGTACTGGCTAATATCTACACTTTAGAACAAGGTAGGGATCAGAGCTCCCTCTAGATATCTGCTTTGCACTATGAAATGTAATGTATGGATAGAAAAGGCTTATCCGAACCTAGGCATATGATGCCTTCTTTGCGTTTTGTGAATGCCACTAATGATATGGCTACTTTGCTGCTCAGAAATCCATTATGGCTTGTCAGTGTGCCCCTACCTCAGAAAAGGTGAAGAGGGCTTGTACATTTATATTCACAGTGCAGAAATTACAGCTGCTTTCCACTGGCCCTGGGGTTGCAACTTTTTTTCCATGGAAACTAGATGGTATATGGTAAGGTGTTGTGATGTGGTTACACCAGTGTGATTTAGTCATAATAAGCATTTTACAACTGTCAGGTTTCCAAACCTAACCCTATCATAAACCAAATTTTTTCTTCCAAAGGTGCAAACTTCTCCCTTTGATAATGGCACTAGCATCATAAACTGGTACATTAAAAAGATAGTTTATAAACTGTAACAGTTAAAAAGTTTACAATTTACACATAACAGTAATTTATGAATAAGGCCTTATGCACACAGGACATTTTGAAAACTCTCCTAGAAGCTTTTTCTCCTGGCAGCAGCATTTTTGCATAAAAAAACACTTGATGCTTGTAAAAGTGTCTAACGCTTTTACAAATGTTTAGGCACATTTACAGGCATGAAGTACTTGGGCATTCATTCATTGAATTGATTTATTTGTTTAATTAATAAGTTGTTAACCTGGCCATTGAAATAGATTAACATGGAAGCTATAACCGTGCCAAATGTTAACACACATTTACAAGTGTCATGCATTTTTTTTCTGCCAAAACGCTGCTGCTCCTGGATGTACTGGCAGTGTTTTTTTTTCCTGCCTCAACTCTCCTGCAACTAAACGCTGCTAAACGTCTATGTGCATGGAAACAGCTAAGGTTACAACACTAACTTTCATTCATAAATAAATGCAGAGCGCGACTGGGCTAACACACTGACAGCCCAGTCCTGCAGATTGCACTAAGAGAGTGTTGCTCTCCCTTCATGCCTTGTATCATCAGTCACTATTATTGTGACAGATAAAAGTAGAATGTGCTATTTGATGCAGCATGATGTTTGGTTTATATACTGAGCCATTATGTAACCATATACTCCTCCTCTCTGAGGATCCACCTGCTGCCCAGTTTCCTAAATAGATTGGTTACATATTTTGTAGTGCTTCTACCTTCATGCACACACCTTTATTTCTTCTCACTGTTGTATGTTTCCTGCTTCCTGCTGGGATCTGTCCCATTCTCACCTTTGTGGTGTTTCCACTTTTCCACCCTCAAATGGGGTGTGTCTATTGCTTCTTGCTGAAACACCATCAGGAGCTTTGGTAAACACTAGGCATTCTTAGGTCCTACTGCATCATAGTGAGCCACTGGTGACACAGCCTGTAGTATCTATCTAGTATACCTCTGTGTATCATAAATATCTAGTTTCAGATATTTCACTAAACTCTGCTTGTTGAATTACCTTTTCTGACCTTCAACAGCACTTTAACTTACAATATGCTTCCCCACTAAATCAAACCAGGAATTTCCTGCTTGTCTTGACAACACCAATAAAGATCACAAAGAGAAAAGGGAGATGGTTACATATTACATATTGTCTTGTGATTCTTCTTAGTAGATATGCATCCTCTACCCCTTTCATTTTGGTTGATAACCCAATTCACAAATGGCCATACTAAGAAAAAAGATAGTAAACTCGTATTGTAAATGTTGTCTTTTGTTGCTAGCTCCTCTCCCATCTGCCCAACACAAGTCCATTTATGCTAAATTGTAAATATGACCCTGACTATTGGAATTCTTTACTTCAAGGAGCACTGGAAATAGTGAAGTAACTGACAGCAACCAAATACTGATTATCTTTCATTGCTCTGGTTGAATGAAGATGAAATCAGATTGGTCATTATAGGTTACTATATTTTGCACATTATCATTGCCGGTTGTACAGCCCTATTGAAAGAAATCCGTACTGCAAGAAACTCAAAGGCTGCCATTGCTGACCTATTTCTGAAAATGTATGTTGTCTGGCCATCATGCTAATCAGGTGGCTTCAAATCTTTCCAAGCCACCGAACCAGAACAAACATACATTTTAGTAAAAGACAGAGCTCCTAATTTACATTTTCTTTTAATAAAATCTATTGAAATTATTTCAGTTTGACTGATATATGTGAGCATGCATTTCATTTTTTCTTCTATTCCATACAAAGAAACCATAGACAGTGTGGAATAATCATACCACAAAAGTAAAAGCAAGAGGAATTTTGCACATTTTTATGATACCACTCTTTATGGTTCAAATAAATGTGAAGTACTCTAATCAAAAAGATAGTAAAGTGGAGCCAGCCTGCAACTAGTGCTTTAGAGGGAATAAAATGTCTTCAAATACAGTCAACATCACAAAACATAAACATACAAACTCATGAATAGACAAAGGAGACTGAGTAATATATTTTCATTCCACCCTTGGGATAGATAGAATGTATTTTCATATTTATTACTGGGCGGAGAAGGTCTTGCAAAGTAATAGCATTGTGTTTATGTAACTGCACAACAGGGATCGATCAGCTTGTTTACAGGGTCATTTTAAGTTCTACATTTGCTACTTTTAATTATTCTCTGGCTAGAAAAGAAGATTTTGAGCACTAGGAGTAGCAATATACATATACCACACTGGGATTCTTTTGAACAAGCAGAGTATTATGGATCATCTCTGTTTATCAAGAACAGTAGTCTTTGGCCATATCTTCCTCAACCCATGGCCAGGGAAATACATGAGACACTTAGCTACAATTGTTGAATGCTAGCAGCAGCCTTTTCGCAAGTAACCCATCTGTATGAAAACTTGCTTCATTAAGCGCTGCAAAAAAAGACTTACTGACTTAAAAATAATCAATAGAAAAAACATATTTAAAAGCAATATTGTTCACCCCTTTTTTTTTTTTTTAATGAAGCTTTCAAGCTACTGAGGTAGAGATTCATTGTCTAGAAATTTAGACTGCTGTTAAAAATGCTGCACTGGTTTTCAATTACCATTTAAAAGTCCTGAACATAAAGCCTTCGATTTGAACTTTGAAAAGTGATTATGGTATAGCACAATAGTCAGTGAGTAAAAACCCAATATATATTTTGGCCATCTGCAAGGTTTTTTGTGTCTGTTCTAATTGTACTTGATAATAAAGGACTTGGCCTTCCATGATTGACAGATCTTCAACCATATATTTTGTTCCTTTGGATAGGCCTATGAACTGATTAATGACCTAAAGAGAATATTACCAAATATAGTACTTCTGTTTTATTATCAGTTACACAGATCTCTTTAACCAGGGGCCCAATTAGACAGTAGTGCCTGTGGAAAAGATTTTGTATCACAATTTCATGTAAGCTTAGCAGTTCAGAAATTATAAGGTTATTAGGTTCAAATGATATACTTTCATCCAGATATTTAAACTAAATCTACTGATTCTTTTTCATAATTCAAATTCTGGCCTTAGATTGAGCAGTGGCGTTATTAGCTCCTTTATATGTATGACAAGGTTGCATCTGTAATTGTAAGTAAAGCCAAAAGTAGTTCTCACCTGTGCATGTAATAATACATTTGTATTAAGCAAGTATGCTTGTTAGAAGTATTATTTGCATAAAAAATACACTCCTGCAAATCTATACGGTCACCACGCAGCTTTGTAATTCAACAGAGCTGATGCATTCAACAGAACCTGCTATTCTGCAGAACTGATGTATTCAGGTTGTAATGTTTTTGATATCAGACTTTGTAAGGAGAAAGACCTCATAATTCTAATTAATCACAAATTAGGAATCTACACCTTTTTCTGTATTTACAAAAGTATTATTTTTAGAAATACACAACTGCTGTCCTCACAAATGGATTCCTATCATTGTTTAAAATATTTGTTGTGTTCTGATCCTACCAACACATCCTGGAAGGCAAGGCAGTGTACTAAATAGCAATGCTTATCAGATAAAGTTGCTGATGATGAGAGATCAGCCTCATTAATAATTAAAGTTAACCACAGAAAACATCAGTCGGATTGGTATACAGTTCAAAGCAAGAAATCTTCACAAATTTAATTTACAGAGGACTCTGTTACAGTGAAGGCTGCTACTGAAAAGCTATTTGGCTGCCCCTGTGAAGGAGTTTCATTCTTTCTGTATATTTATTTAATTTTCCATTACCAGCCAGTGAACGTAAAATGACCCTGTGATGAGCACTCAGGAGAAGTACAGCAAGACTAAACAATAATGTGTCTACAGCAAGCTGAATGTATTGGTATTCCATCCTCAGCCACCGCTGGAACTGTTCTCTTCCTCTGTGAACAGGTGCCAAGTGTGGATAGCCTCACCATTTAATTTCAGATCCTATTGAGCCGGAAAGACTTCCAGACTTTGAAAACTTTAAAAGCCTCTTCTATAAATTGGCCTATTGAATGAATGAAAGTGCTTACCTGCTTCTCTCAATGGATCAGAAAGTAGTGTGGTGAGCAGAGGGCAGCGCTGAACTCCCTGCCATTGTTGGTGGTGAGAGGTGTGCTGACGTCTGTGCCGCTGTCCATGGTAGCAGTCCTATCCCCGCCGCTGCTGACAACACTCACTAGCCTGGAAGTGCCTAGTGATGTGGACAAAGGCACTAGTGTTCGGGGAGATCGGCCCCCAGCACCTCTCCCTCCCTGCCCACCTTCACTCTTCTTGCTGGATAACTCCTCCCTTTGGAAGCCTATTCGTGAACATTGAAGTCGGTGCTGATACAAGCTGGACGATCCTGCCTTCAGCACACTCAAACTTTGCACACGAGAATGATAGCTGGCCAGCATGATAACTTTTCCCATGGCTTTAGTCAGTGTGTATGGATTAGTAGGATGTCGGTGCAGAAAATAGCCTGTGTGTGAACCAAGTACAGATAGTCAAATATTTATTTTATCCAGTTTCTTTTTAAATTTGGAATGTTTACAGATACTTGTTGCTGTGAGGCGATTTCCTAAAAACTGGAGCAGATGTGCCTAGTAAGCCATCAGCATCTAGCTGCAGCTTGTTCAGGTAAGGTGGCCATACACTGTACAATCGGTGTCCACTCTGCTTTGGCTTTACCAAAATGATGCAATAAGAGGACAAACCTAAACATTCCATTCAATTAGTATCACGTCAGACAGGCTCCTGCACTAGGTCATTTATGGTAGATCTTGAGAAGATTGTACAGTCAGATTGTATAGTGTATGGTCATGTACCTTTTGAAAATAAAAGCTAGAAGATGATTGTTGCCATGCACAGATGCTCCAGATTCTGTCTGCTCCAGTCTTTGTCAATCCCTCTCTGTGTGATGTTAGTAAAGCTTAGGAGTTAAAATGGAATAGGGTGTGCTCTGTCTCTCCCTCCTCTCGGTCTTTCCTCAACCTTTGTTCGCTTTTACTATCACAATTTCTACCATTTTCTCTTTATCGCCCCTCTTTATTTCTTTCTTTCATTCTTTTCTTCTCTCTTTCTTTCTCATTTCTCTCTCTTTTTCTCCGTTTTTTTCTCTTTTCTTCCCTTTCTTTCTCTTTCTTTTCTCTTTCTTTCTCTTTCATTCTGTCTCCCTTTCTTTCGTTCCCTCTCTCTCTTTCGCTCTTTCTCTCTTTTGCTCTCTTTTGTTCTCTCTATTTCACTCTTTCTTTCATTAATTCTGTCTTTCGCTCTACTTTGTTCTCTCTCTCTTCTGCTCTTTCTTTTATTAATTTTGTCTATTTCTTCTCTTCTGTTCTCTTTAGTCTTTCTCACGTTTTTTTTCTTTCTCTTATGTTCTCTTTTTTTCTCCTATGTTCCCTCTTTTCTCTTTCTTTCCCTTCTTCTTTCTCCTCTATACTCTCTTTCTCTACTTCTTTGTCCTCCTGTCTTCTGTTCTTTCCTTCGTGTCTCCTCCTTTCTCCCGTGTTCTTTCCTTCCCTCTTCTTTCTCCTTCCTGTTCTCTCCTTTGTCAACCGTTCTTTCTCTCTCCATCTTTGTCCTCTGTTCTCTCATTCTCACTCCCCTTTGTTCTTTTTTGTCTTTTCCGATTTATTTTTCTTTTATTTTTCTTTTCTTTTTCTTTGTCTTCCTCCCTTATTTCCTTACTCCTACGTCTCCCTGGTTAATCTTCAATCTGCCCGACATCACTGGAATGGAAGAAGGATTTTGGAGCGGTGCATCTACTACCCCTTAGTGAATTGACCAGCTGTTAAGAGATTTAATTAAAGATGTTTTTTAACGTTCCCTGGCTACAGTATGGAGGTAACTGTGTGATAAATCTTCTATGTCAGGCTGAGATTGCTAATTCGCAAATTGCACTGCTTTACCACAGATGATGGTATGAACCCTGTGTCCTGGATATGGGTTGTATAGGTGAACTTGTGTAGAAATACAACGTTGCCCCATGTACTTTAGGAAACCTAGCTCAGAAAGAAACGTAAGAGTCATTTTTAATGTGGCCGTGCATAATCGAGTCCCACCCAGGAAAAGCCTAGAGCTATTCATACTCAAATAGTGGCTGAGCTCCGAATTACTGGCGTCTCAGCACCTGGACAGCGCCTTGTGCAGCCCAACTTCTGGTCTATTGGCGGTGACTAAGAAGTTGATTAATGGCTTGCCTCTGTATTTCTTGTAAGCCGTCATCTTCTTGGACGTTTGATGGACACCTCGTATTATATATTTATTGATAAATAACCTCTATTTGCCTCAGTCATCAGAAAATGGAAGAGGAGATTCGTCAAAGAAAAGAGTAATGGTACAACACGTTCACATGTATTTGAAGACTAATAACTCTAATCAGACACTTGATTTTGGTAATTTTTTTTTCACTGAGCGCAGCAACAATCTGTACATGCCCATTACTTTGTCTTGTATTTAACTTGTTGCTTCCCTGCCACCAGTGACCTATATGTATAGCAGAGATATTAGGGAGTTCCAAATGCTAAAAGGTAAGATATGCTTTTGGGTGTAATCAAATCAATTTATGATGTATCTTTTTTTTTTTTTTTGCATATTTTAGTGTTATTCTGAAGAAGGTAGCGGTAATGTTAATTAACACTTCATTTAAAGTTTATTTAATCGAGTCACAAAATATAGATATATACAATATTTATGAACTTTATTTCCCTGAATATGCAGTTTTATTTCATATAATTATTTCTTTTGTACAGATATACAGTATTTCACATAAAGTTAAAAATGAACAATGAAACAGTCTCACAATACTGCGCCTAGATTTTGGGGGTGGGGGAGGGGAGGGGGAGCCACCTAGCTTGAGCTTAAAGGACGGATCATTGAGAACAATATATATTTATATGTATATATAGAATTTACCCCAAGAAATTGATATAATAAAAATAGGTTTTACAGGAACCATCATGAACATGAATACAATGTAGAAATGAGATCTTGGTACGTAAACATATGGCTGATTTTTTTTTTACGTTACTCTCCATTAGCTTTGCATAATTTTTAACTGTACTCGTATTCAGAGGACTCCTCTTCAGACATGTACTTCCCTGTCTGCTCATGGTAATTGTCCATGCTGTTCTCTGGAAGTTCTCCATCTTTAAGATGGCTCTTTCTAGACTTTGCTTTTCTCTCTTCCATTTTAATAGTGTCATACAAGCCCTTAGGTCCCTCATCTAGTAAGATATTCCTTTCAGAATGAGAGGGTTTCATTTGGCACACGTTTCTGAGAAACAGAAGGGCAGGGGCATACAGTACATTGGCAAGTCCCATGCCAAGATTAAGTTGGGTGAAGCCCATTGTATGAACAATTTGGCTGGCCACTATAGGCCCCAGGGCATAAGCCACTGAATAGGATATATCTGCTATTGCATAAACGCTTCCATATACAGAAACATGGCGGACATCTACTAGTAAGGCGAGAGTGGGCAATAGTGCAGTATCTACCAATGCAATGCCAAAGCACAAACCACACAAAGGAATGATTAGCTGCTCAAAAGTTTTACAAGCTGGCACCGTGCAAGAGCTGGCCCCTATTATTACCATTCCTATGGCACCATAGAACCATTGATATTGAGGGTAATTGGCAGCAAGTTTTACAGTAATATATACCCCTAGTATGTGAGGAAAGAATGCTGGCAGCCAAGTGAGACCCATTTGCCACTCTGAGGCACCCATAGTGGTTTTCATCCAGTTTGCTATGGTGGGCTCCAAAAACGCCAGAGGGATGTTACAGGTGGTCAGTGCCCCTGCCACTACTGCGATGTAAGGGTCGATCATGAGTCTATGGATGGGTGTGCCCACTGGCATGTTCTCTCTAGTCCGATTGGCGAAGGGTTTGATGACCGCTAGCAGCAGAATGCCATCAATGAGAGAGATGCAAGCCAAAATCAAAAAGGGCATTCTTTTCCCTACAAATTGATATAATATGCCTCCAAAGGGGGGCGCTACCAAGCTCCCGAAAGAAATAAACGCTATGGCTATACCCAAGGCTTTGCTCCGCTCTGCTTCCTCTGTGTATTTGTCTGCGATCATCGCGATCCCAGAGGTGTCTGCAAAGGCAGATCCCAAGCCTTGCAGACTTCTCGCTACAAACAGCGTGGCATAGTTCTCTGCAAACGCAAAAATGACAGTTGACAGGAACATAACAATCAGTCCAATCAAAAGAGGGATGTCATAGCCAACCCTGTCCATGAAGGTGCCACTGAGTGGGTTGACCAGCAGCTGTAGGATCGCTTTGGAGGCAAACAGGACTCCGATCTTGATGTCTTCATTCTCTGTTGGGTACGTGGGTCTGATGATAGATTTATTGGAAGAGGCTAAGCTGAAATTCAGCTCCTTAAAGGATTTTTCACTATGCGATCTCATACTTTGAATGTAGTCTGGAATTATAGGAACTATGACCATGTAGAGCATGTTATCAAGAAGAAGTGCCACGCAGACGATGAACAAGATGAGTCTCCTCTGGTGGTGGGCTTCCTTCATGGCACTGCCCAGCTGTTTAGTTCTTTCCCCCATGGCACAGGAGAGTTTCTCCATGGCGGATTTGGCTGCCCCTTGGGTGTCTTCTGGAGCCATGATCTCTCCTTCCTACTTGGTCACAAAAAGCAGAGAACACCAGCAGTCACCCCCACTTTGATAGGCTTCTCAGGGGAGCAGCTTCAACCACCAAACTACCATTCAGGGACCATTTAAAGCGTGGAGCCTGCAGAAAAGATATTAAGAGGGTGTCAGTCATCCAGTCCTATCCCTTCACATGTGATCAATTATGAAGCATCAGCATCGTAAACCTGCCACCACATAGCATTCAAGGGTTAAACTTTATCATAAGCAACTGTCAACTTTCACATCCATCCTTCCCAAAGTTGGCTTCACCACTCATCATCATCAGAGCATCTAGTAATCCATTCCTAACCTAACAGGTTCTGCTTTAAAGTGAAGAACTAACAGTTGTGCTTTAATGTGAGAAAAAAAAATGACCGTTGTGCTTTAAGTTGAAGAAATAACAGTTTTGCTCTCAGGTACAGCCTTGACCCCCCTTCCACACCCTTCCAAAAGGAAACATTGACTTACTTCTCTGCCTCTTCTCTCCTGTAAATCAGTTCCAGCTCTGGAGAAGCATCTTCAGATCCTGGGCTCCCAGCAGCTCAGATGAGGACCATAGACTTGGCCAAAAAACGACTCTGTGTTAATTGGTGCTGGCAAAGGCGGCGCTGGTGGCTCTGAGCGCAGCATTGGAGAGGTCGGTCCCCGCTTCAGCCGAGCATGCCTCCATTCCTCCGTGCTGCCATTGGCACAGATTGACTTGCATGCTTCTCGATTCCTCCACTTTCTTTCCGCGGAGGGCTGTGACGCGCGGTTAGCTTTGGCCCCCAAGTGGCTACTTTGGGAGCGGCGTCTCCTTATGCTAATTTAACACATGGAAGAACCTTAACCAATTACTGAGAGCCGACCCTCCTCTTTATTGGCTTCGTAGATAGGGAAGGGACTCCCTGTCCTCAGACACTCTTTCTCTTTTTTTTTTCTTTCATTGAGAACAGCGTCATATAAATTATTCAGTTAACCCTTTGCAGAGGATAACAGAATAAAATTTTCTTCCAGCCTTTCCTTTCCAGTATTGGCAGATTCCCAACAAATGGGGCCACTACAATTTTTCTGATCAATATTATTATTTCCTTTCATGATTGTCAGGGAATCCCCACTCTTTACTCTTTTTATTTAATTCTCTGTACAACCTACTGATCATAAGCTGTAGGTGTGGTCATTTTACTGGGGGTTTCCTGAGACCTGAAAACTATTTTAAGTGTTCCTCCATGGTAAAATGGTTGAGAGAGGCTGTGGTAACGAAATAAATGCACTGCCTCCTGTAAAAAAATAAAAACAAAAAAAAAGCCTATACCAAATAAGTTAGCTGTTGCGGCATATTCCGGAATGTGTTCCCACATCTGTTGTGGACTATAAGGCTGCATTCAAACCTGAGCATAGCAATTTCCTGGCATTTCTATTTGAGAGTTTTTGGGTGACCTTTGAAGCATATTACAAGCATTGTTGTTTAGCCAATAGAAAGCACTAGAGGGAGGAGAGTGGGAGGAAATTAGGGGTGGAGAGCTGCTGTTTGAGCAGAAAACACGCAACAAAACGCTTGTAAAATGCCCAAGTCACACATTTTCAGGCATTTCTATTCAAGTCTATGGGGCTAAAAACCCTTGTAGTCTGCCAAAAAGAATCTCATGTACTTTTTTTGAGCAACAGGCATTTTGCTTCAGTGACAGAATGCTCATATGTGAACAGGGACCATTGAAATGAATGAGATGTGGCTTGTTGAGTGTTTTAGAGCTCAAAGCTGCAAGCAGAAAATCACTTGGTTAGGGTTGCTACCTCATCCCTTTAAAACCGAACACATTAATTAGACAGGTTCTGTGGCTGATTAAGGTGGTCATTAAACTCACTTGGTGCCTTATCTGCATTAAATTTGCTGAATCTGTGTAATTAATATGCTCGATTTAAAGGGATGAGGTGGCAACCCTACCTGAATCTTGTAGCTCTAAAATGCTCAGCAAGCCAAATCCCATTCATTTCAATGGTCCCTGTTCAAGGGTTGCTACCTCATCCCTTTAAAACCGAACACATATTAAATACACAGGTACTGGGGCAAATTTAATGCAGATAAGGCACCAAGTGAGTTTAATGACTACCTTAATCAGCACAGAACCTGTGTAATTAATGTGTTTGGTTTTAAGGGGATGAGGTGGCAACCCTTCACTGTTCACATACTGTATGAGTGTTCTGTCGCTTGAAGTAATACGTCTGTCACTCAAAGTACATGAGCTTCTTTTTTGGCAGATTACAAGCATTTTTGGCCCCATAGACTTCAAAAGAAACACCTGAAACTGTGTGACTTGAGCGTTTTACGAGCATTTTGTCTTGCGTTTTCTGCTCAAAAAGAAGCTCTCCACCCCTAATTTCCTCCCGCTAATGCTTACTATTGGCTAAACAAAAATGCCTGAAGTTGTAAAACGCTTGTAATACACTTCGAAAATGCTTGTAATACACTTATAAAAATGCTCAAACTCTCAAATAAAAATGCCAGTAAATCTCTAAGCTCAGGTGTGAATGCAGCCTAAAAATATAAACAGTGCTGTGCTGCTGGCACAACCCAATGCTTAGTAAAGTAAATAGAATAATGGTGACATAAAAGATAATTTAATCGTAATTATCACACTCCAAAAAATCGCTGTCCTGAAAATAAACACCCACTTGCCCTGCTAGTACATCATTTTAATGCAGAGAATAGGGTGATAGAAATACAAATGCATCATCAATTAACAAACTGAATAAAAATAAATGAATCATACAAATAGACATGTATAGTGAACACCTACCTGCTTCACTAGTACCACAGGCTAATAGGGAATATAGGGAAGACCAGTGTACATACAGCAGCTGGCTTGAATAGTGATAAAATAACACACTAGGATAACCTATAAAGTTCTAACATCGTGACAATTAATCAAGTGACATACAAAAAATTGCAAGCACAAAATTGTTTTTAATTTTTTGCTATTGAATCACATTTTCACTATTACTTTATTAACCACTTGCCCTCCAGAGGATTTACCCCCCTTCCTGACCAGGCCATTTTTTGCGTTACGGCGCTGCGTTACTTTAACTGACAATTGCGCGGTCATGCAATGCTGCACCCAAATGAAACTTACATCCTTTTTTCCCCCACAAATTGAGCTTTCTTTCAGTGGTATTTGATTGCCTGTGCATTTTTTGAGCTATAAAAAAAAAGAATTTTGAGAAAAAAAACAATATTTTTGACTTTTGCTATTAAACATGTCCAGTAAAAAATAAAAAAAATTAAATTTCTTCATAAATTTAAGCCAAAATGTATTCTGCTACATGTCTTTGCTAAAAAAAAAAATCCTCAATACATGTAAATTAATTGGTTTACGTGAAAATTTATAGCGTTTACAAATGGCGTTATATATACTGGGATTTTTTTAAAATTTTTTTACTAGTAATGGTGGCGATCAGCGACTTATAGCAGGATTGGGATGGACATTCTTACACTGGGGGGAACTCTGACATTCCCAGTGACACCAATACAGTGATCAATGCTAAAAAAAAAAAAAAAAAAAAAAAAAAAGCACTGACACTGTACTAATGGAAGTGGCATCCCGAGGCAGGTGCGGTCCGCACCGGGTGACACCGATCGCATGGGAAAGGGAAAATGTCACCAGCACACAGAGGATCACCAATATGGGTCCAAAGGTTTTAATGAACGATAACATAGTTACAGCAAGGCAACGTTTCGGAGTCTCGCAGGACCCCTTCATCAGGCATGTGACAAATTGTGATAGAAACTGGAGAACTATTTAAAAAAACCATCCACCAATCAGAGTGAAGTGAAATGAGCTTGGCTCCGCCCCATGATGTCATATTCACTCCAAAAATGGAGCCCATATAGGTTGCATGCCGACGATCCTCGTCGGCATGCAACCTATACGGAGGCGACACCAGACCCGCTCCAAGAAAAGGTAAATTGTAAAGAAAGCCGACGATCCCTGCAGGATGCATTGGATCTGCGGTGTCCGATCCATTATGCTCAATCCGCAGATCCGATCCATTCTGCGGGGATTGTCGCACTGGGTGACACCTACCCTAGGGATGTCTCTGACTAATGGCACTGGGTAGGAAGGGGTTAACATGAGGGGCGATCAAAGGGTTAACTGTGTGCAGAGAGTGTTTTACTATGGGGCGGTGTCTGTGTGCTTCACTGTAATCACACTGCTCTGGATGACTGTGCTGTTCACAGCCATCCAGAGTAGTGTGCTCAAGCTGACAGGGAGGAGAACTGTTAGTAAAACAAAACAGTCCTCCTCCCTGTCAGAGATCATCAGAAATCACTGGGCGCCGGCGAGTAATTACCGTCCGGGGCCCCGTGATTGACCACCGTGGCTGCGAATGGCGGTGCGGGTAGGGCGCCTATGTGCGCCCCCTACCCGGAAATACAAGATTGTGTGTGTGTATATGTATATGTGTATGTATGTGTATATGTATATATATATATATGTATATATATATATATATATATACACTGTATATACATACAGTCAGGTCCATAAATATTGGGACATTGACACAATTCTAACATTTTTGGCTCTATATACCGCCACAATGGATTTGAAATGAAACTAACAAGATGTGCTTTAACTGCAGACTGTCAGCTTTAATTTGAGGGCATTTACATCCAAATCAGGTGAACGATGTAGGAATTACAACAGTTTGCATATGTGTCTCCCACTTGTTAAGGGACCAAAAGTAATGGGACAATTGGCTTCTCAGCTGTTCCATGGCCAGGTGTGTGTGTTATTCCCTCATCCCAATTACAATGAGCAGATAAAAGGTCTAGAGTTAATTTCAAGTGTGCTCTTTGCATTTGGAATCTGTTGCTGTCAACTCTCAAGATGAGATCCAAAGAGCTGTCACTATCAGTGAAGCAAGCCATCATTAGGCTGAAAAAACAAAACAAACCCATCAGAGAGATAGCAAAAACATTAGACATTTTCCAAACAAAGCAATTGTTTGGAACATTCTAAAAAAGAAGTCAACAATCAAGAGAAGACTTCACCAGAATGAATACAGAGGGTTCACCACAAGATGTAAACCATTGGTGAGCCTCAAAAACAGGAAGGCCAGATTAGAGTTTGCCAAACGACATCAAAAAAAGCCTTCACAGTTCTGGAACAACATCCTATGGACAGATGAGACCAAGATCAACTTGTACCAGAGTGGTGGGAAGAGAACAGTATGGAGAAGGAAAGGAACTGCTCATGATCCTAAGCATACCACCTCATCAGTGAAGCATGGTGGTGGTAGTGTCATGGTGTGGGCATGTATGGCTGCCAATGGAACTGGTTCTCTTGTATTTATTGATGATGTGACTGCTGACAAAAGCAGCAGGATGAATTCTGAAGTGTTTCGGGCAATATTATCTGCTCATATTCAGCCAAATGCTTCACAACTCATTGGACGCCGCTTCACAGTGCAGATGGACAATGACCCAAAGCATACTGCAAAAGCAACCAAAGAGTTTTTTAAGGGAAAGAAGTGGAAGGTTATGCAATGGCCAAGTCAATCACCTGACCTGAATCCGATTGAGCATGCATTTCACTTGCTGAAGACAAAATTGAAGGGAGAATGCCCCAAGAACAAGCAGGAACTGAAGACAGTTGCAGTAGAGGCCTGGCAGAGCATCACCAGGGATGAAACCCAGCGGCTGGTAATGTCTGTGTTCCAGATTTCAGGCTGTAATTGACTGCAAAGGATTTGCAACCAAGTATTAAAAAGTGAAAGTTTGATTTATGATTATTATTCTGTCCCATTACTTTTGGTCCCTTAACAAGTGGGAGGCACATATGCAAACTGTTGTAATTCCTACACCGTTCACCTGATTTGGATGTAAATACCCTCAAATGAAAGCTGACAGTCTGCAGTTAAAGCACATCTTGTTCATTTCATTTCAAATCCATTGTGGTGGTGTATAGAGCCAAAAATGTTAGAATTGTGTTGATGTCCCAATATTTATGGACCTGACTGTATATGTGTGTGTTATTTTGCGCACCCGTGCCACCCTGTAGCAGTATTTCTGCTATAGGGCCGATGGGAAGTGGTTAACTTTCCTAAGCTCTGGGTTGTCCCGGCAGCGCAGCAATGTCAATATTTTTATATGTGGTTATATGCAGTAGTTAACACTCATATTTGACTTGTACCTACAGGTAAGCTTATAGTAAGGCTTTCCTGTATGTACAGAGAGTATCTCCTAAACATGCGCACTTTAAGAAATATTCACAACAGCCGGTGATGTCATCAGCAAAACACAGTGTGCTTTGCATTCAGGGCACACAGAGATAGAGGGGGATTTACTAAGACTGGAACACACAGAATCTGGTGCAGCTCTGCATAATAACCAGTCAGCTTCTAGATTTTATTGTCAAAGTTTAACTGAACAAGCTGAAATTAAAAGCCGACTGGTTACTATGCACAGCTGCACCAGACTCTGTGTGCACTAGTTTTAGTAAATCTCCCCAAGAGCATGCCGTCAATGCTGTGCCACGATTGACTCCCATACACATGCACTGTAGTAAATCCATTGTCAACAAACCTGAAGGGAAGACCTGGCAGAGATGGAACCGCCCCGCAGAAGTGACAGAGCTCTGCTGGAGGGCTTTATAAAGTAAGTCTGCCATAATGTGCTAGTATGCACCACTATCATTATATTATACAGGATTTATATAGTGCCAACAGTTTGTGCAGCGCTTTACAATATATCATCGCATCGGAACTGCTTTCATCCTACTGCAGACCAGCAGCTGCATTCTAACACAGCCATTGGTGTGAACCTGGCACTAAATCAGGTGGTGAGGACGTGATATGCCTCCTCATCGCCTGTCATATGCCCTCTGTCTGCAGCAATTAAAAAATGCCTAATTTGTTCAGGCTATTAAATGACTATTGGTTGCATGTGGCGTAATCTGCAGTGCCATGTTTCCTGAGAAATGTATTAAAGTTCCGGCCTGAATTGATATAGAAGAGGCTGGGACTTTAATTCTCATGTAATCGAGCAATTATCGAGTAATGTGATACCGGAGTCTACTTTGCCTGCATGCCAAAGTCATTAAATAGTCCCCTTTTTTGCCCATGGCCTCCACAACAAACAAATGAAACCCAGTGAAGTTTTGTTTAAATTGCTGCCAAGTGTGGTGCCTAGAAGTTAAGAGTTTCCTCTGGGCCCCCCTACTGAATTGTCAGGGTTGATCCTGGTACTGAATACACAAAAAACAGCGCAAAAATTAAATAAAAAATAATCACAAATAAATAAATGTCAGTGCAGAAAAATATATATATAATATTTCAAACAAAAGTCCTTATTCCCAATTCCCAAAAGGATTTTCAAGAAAATATTCCAAAATGTGCATCCACCTAATCACCACGTGACAAATAATATTGACCGCACGCACCAGATGGAGGTGAGTAATAAGCCTCATAGGATATAAGGGATCCTGTAGCCCCTCCATAGGAACTCAAATCTCCTTCACCCTGCTTAGATATAGCAATCGACTCCACTCTACTTCTCCATGGAATCCTCAATAATGTGCAAGGAAAGAAAGGCTACATAGTGTAATACTGCCACTCAATACCATATAAATCGATAGAATAAGGAAACTCACATGTTTCAATAAAATAACAGGCCTTGTTTAATAGCCTCAAAGGCTTCAAGAAAACCAGTTTCCAAATTGTAAATATAGGGATCTCACGCTTTAAGAATCACTGTAGAGGATGACCAGCTTTCCACCTCTAAGATGGCTGCTTGAACCGCAAAAGTCTGCGTGCGTTCCAAATACCGGAAGTGACGTTGGCCAAGATGACGGCGGACCGGAAGTGCGTCAACACGTTTCGCCCCACCCACAGGGCGTTCTCAAGACACCGCCTTCAGTCTCCAGCCGTCTTTTATACCGCTTAGGGAAAGCTCTCCTCCATCTCCTATGCAAAATAATAGCATCTACCTCCCACTACCACACCTGGTCATTAAACCATTAAAATTACCATAAGAAATACCCGCCCTCTAACCTTACCTCATCCTCTATATACTCAGCGTGAGAACCCTTCACAATTTAAATACAAGACAATGATCCGCAATTAAAACAATTAAACAAAAATCCTCATATATATATAAATAACATAACTTCAAATCAACATATATTCCAATTATCTTTAATACTCTCTGGAACAATGATGAATAAAAATAAGAATAAAAATAAAAAAATAAAAAAATATATAATTAAAAATAAAAAATAAATAAAAATGAAAATAAAAATAATAAATAAATAAAAAAAATATAAAAAATTAAAAATGAAAATAAAAATAAAAAAAATAATAATAATAAAAAAATAATAGAAAAATAAAATAAAAAATGCAAAATAGTAAATGAAAAATAAAAATACAAATAAAAATAAAGATAAAAATAATACTAGAAATAAAAACAACAGTGTATAAAAATAAAAATATAAATGAAAAAAAGAAAAGAAAAAACAACAAAAAACAAAAACAAAACAAAAAAACAAACAAAGCAAATGTACATATATAAATCAAAATTCCATAAAAATCCCAGAAATATTTTGAAGCTATAGCACCACAAACCTCTATTGGATACAACCATTAACTCTCCACTAAGTAGAGTGACTGAAACCACCCACAAACCATACTATTAATGGCCTCAGTCAATCCACTCACCAATTGGATAAGAAACAATGTCAATCTCTGCATTTAAGCCTTTGGGGGCCAATGACCCCATATTATAAATCTACTTAGTTTCATTTTGTGAGATGCCTATCAACATATCTCCTCCTCTCTATTGCGTTTCCACTCTATCTATACCACAGCATTTTAGACAAGTTGGATCTCTATTGTGACAAACCCTAAAGTAATGTGATAAACTGTGATACTTAAATCCTTTTTTAATGTTTCTGATGTGCTCACCCAATCTCACAGATAATTTTCTAGTAGTTCTTCCTATATATTGAAGGTTACAAGAACATTCAAGCAAATAGGTAACATGGTTAGTGTCACATGAAATAAACTTCTTGATTTTATAGGATGAACCCTTAGAGCTAGATTTGAAGCTATCAAAATATTTTTTATTATTATCCCCTTTTAAAAATCTACATGCTGAACACCTTCCGCATTTAAAGAAACCAACTCTATCCAATAAAGTGGTTATTTTCCTCGATTTATCAGGAACATTCTTTACCAATTTATCCCTTAATACAGGCGGTCTTCTGTAAATGAAACTAGGCCTCTCCGGACGTAATTTATTCAAAATCTCATCTCTTTTTAAAATTGGCCAGTGCTTCCTTATAATCCTTTCCACTAATTTAAATTGGCGAGAATAACTCGTTATAAAAGCCATTTCTCCCATACGTCTATCTTTAGATTGTTTGACCAGCAGATCTTCCCTATTCATTCCCTTGACCTGTTCTAGAGCACATTGCAAGGACTGTTCTTTATAACCTTTTTCCCTGAATCTATTCAATAACATATCAGATTGATTTTGAAATACTTTATTGTCATCACAGTTGTGTTTTAACCTAATAAATTGACCTTTCGGAATGGCCTTAAGCCAATTTCTGTGATGGCAGCTATGGTTCGGAATATACCCATTCCTGTCAACATCTTTAAAATAGGTCTTTGTGAGAAACCTATTACCTTGCCTATACACCGTCAGGTCCAAAAAATCAATAGCTGCCTCACTCAGATTATAAGCGAATGATAAGTTAACATCATTATTCCCCATCTTATCAATAAAATCAACCAGTCCTTCTTTATCTCCTTTCCATATAATGATGATGTCATCTATGAACCTCCTATAAAATAGCAATTCTTTCTTCCTATTTTCAAAGAGTGCCTTACTTTCCCGCTCACTCATGAATAAATTAGCTACTGACGGTGCATACTTAGCACCCATCGCTACACCCATAATCTGTTTATAAAATTTATTAGAATGCCAAAAGTAATTATGTGTCATAGCCAGATCCAGACATTTTATGATAAATTGTATTTGGTCAGAATCAACTGCTGACTTAGTTACCATTGCTCCTTTAACCGCTGCTAGGGCATCATGATGTTTTATGTTAGTGTATAGCGAATTTACATCTACACTGGCCATGACACAATACTCACCTTCATTAATATCTTTGAGTGAGCTAATCAAATCCCCGCTATCTCTTAAGTAAGCGGGAAAGGAGGATACCAAGGGTTGCAAAAACTTGTCAACATATTCTCCCAGTCTAGAGAACAATGAATCAATCCCATTTATGATCGGTCTTCCTGGAGGTTTTGTCAGATTTTTATGAATTTTAGGTAATTGGTAAATCACTGGTATTTTAGGAGCCTTAGGCACTGATCCTGGTACTGCAGGGCTGGCCCCACACCCTTGTCAGCAGCGTCCCTGAATAGGACTACAGTGCAAGAGGAGAAAAGCATCTGATACAACTGATGGTATCAGATGGTGAAGATCCTAGTAGGGATTCTAGCTCAGCTGGAGAGTGATAATTGGATTCACTGGAGCAGTATTGGTAAGTATAATATAAAATACATTCTCACCAGAATGCCTGTATCTTAATAACAGTGTTTCATTAATAAACCAATTTATGTCAAACAAATGGAAGTGATCTTTGCAATATTTTATAAAACCAGTATAGGCAAAATAAGGCAATGGACTATTGACTTAGGTTAGTATAAAGTATGCTAAAGAGCATAACACAGCTTTGTTTTATAGCTGCAAGTGTGATGCTAGCTTCCACTCTCTTTGCATTCTGCCCCTGTAAGGAAATGAAGAGCAGTGAGTAGTGATTGGAAATAAGTGTAAAATCTAGTTAAAATTGGTTTCACAGCAAAATTAAACATTTTGTAGAAATTGCTCTCTAAATTGGAAACAAAAGTAGTAATATAGTAATTTAAAGCTAAATGTGATATGTGGGTAGCTTTAAAAACCATCTGATTGCTCTATGCACTTGACTCAGTATCATTTAGAAAATTGCTTTGCAATGTCTGCACCACCATTGCCCCCCACCCCATTACTTTGTGAAAAGCCTTTCTCCAGGCTCACCACAAACAAACCTATTGGTTGTTTTCAAAATAACTTGATTAACAAGATGGTTATGAGCTAGCAGGTCCTAAATTTTCCTTTTTGGAGTGTAAACAATGGCTTCTTTTTACATTTCAGGCCATTGAAAAATATAATTTTATGAATAGATTCCTTTATCAATGCCTGCAATAAACAAAAATCCCTACAGCCTGAGAAGGTAAAAGTACATGGCTGACTTATCACCATGTTGTCATTCTACATTACTGTAATCAGAATGATCGTCTGTTGATAAACCGAAAACCCATTAATTCAGTTAAATTAAAGTAATTTGCCTGTATGTTTGCTTTGACTGTATATTGTTTCTGGATTTTTAGTGAAGGCAGAGAATTAGCATGATTTTGCATAGTTGGTAAGGTTGAATAAAGACCCTTGTCCATTCAGTTCAATCTGTGTATGCCTGTTTGTCACTATGATTTTTAACCGCATGCCGCCCAGCCACTGTACATATACGGCAGCAGGGCGGCACTCACAGGCAAAACCACGTTTTAAGACGTGTGTTTTGTAAACAAATAGGGGGCGCGTGCGAGGCGCGCCGCCACCCTATTTGTCCCGCGGTTCTCTGCCGCAGATGTGAGTCGCCGGGTCACAGCCGCTCCTTAGCGGCTATGTCCCGGCGATCGGCGGCAAACAGTGACAGAGAGCACAGCTGCAGTAGCTGTGCTGTCTGTCACTTCCCTGTCAGCTGGAGGATGAGCTGATCGAGAAAGAACAGTTTTTCTTTCTCGATCAGCCTTGTCCCGCCCAGCACACACCCCCGCCCCTAGTAAAACACTCCCCTCACTCCTATAACCCTTCCCTGCTAAATAAAGTTAACCCCTTCCTCCCCATTGCCATTAGTACAGTGTCAGTTTTTTTTTTTTTTTGCACTGATCACTGTATTAGTGTTTTTGGGGATGTCAGTGACCCTAAGTCAGTACCCCCCAATGTCAAAATGTCCGCCGCAGTCCCGCCATAAGTCGCTGGTCGCTGCCATAAGTCCCTGATCGCCACCATAATTCGCTGATCGCCACCATTATCAGTATAAAAAACCCCCTAAAAATCCCAGTATCTTTCCCGCCATTTGTAAACGCTATAACGTTCACGTAAACCAATTAATTTACACGTATTGGGTTTTTTTTTAGCAAAGACATGTTGCAGAATACATTTTGGCAGAAATTTATGACTAAATTGGATTTTTGCCTTTTCTTTTTACTGGACATGTTTTATAGCAAAAAGTCCAAAATATTGTTTTTTTTTCCTCAAAAATGTCAGACTTTGTTTTTTATAGCGCAAAAAATAAAAACCTCACAGGCGATCAAATGCCACCGAAAGAAAGCTCAATTTGTGGGGAAAAAAAGGATGTAAATTTCATTTATGTACCATATTGCATGACCGCGCAATTGTCCGTTAAACTAGCGCAGCGCTGTATAGCAGAAAAATGGCGTAAATTGCAGTATTTATACCATAGTTTGTAGACGCTATAACTTCCACAAAAAGCAATCAATATACACTTATTGGGATTTTTTTTACCAAAAACATGTAGCAAAATACATTTTGGCCTAAATTTATAACCAACTTTGAGTTTACTATATATTTTTTATAGCTGAAAATAAAAAATATTGTTTTTCTTCAAAATTTTTAGCCTTTTTTGTTTATAGCGTGAAAAATAAAAAGCGCACAGATGATCAAATACCACTGAAAGAAAGCTCTATTTGTGTGAAAAAAAGGACGTAAATTTCGTTTGGGTGCAGCATTGCATGACCGCGCAATTATCAGTTGAATTAGTGCAGCGCCAAGTAGCAAAAAGAGGCCTGGTCATTAAGGGGGGTAAATCCTCAGGAGCTCAAGTGGTTAATATCTCTGTACATATTCTCACTGAGAAACGCATTGTTTTTTGAATTTATGTACACTTCTGACATTACCAAATGTGGAAGTGAGTTCTACATCCTTATCGCTCTATTAGAAAAGGACCCTTTACACAGTTTAATATTTAACAGCTTCTCGTTAAACTTCATTTTGTGGCATACTCAAAGTGTGGCTGAACCAGAGATTTGTGAAGTGGTAGTGTTATCATTAGAGTAAATACCTTTTTTACTGCATGTTAGTAGTCTGCTATTGCTCAGTCTGTGATCTACTAGGACCCTGAGATCCTTTTCCATCCATGATTCCTCCAGAGGTTCTCCTCCAATCAGTAATATTATTTTATATTTTTAGCTCCTTAGTGCATTTTTTATTTTTTTCTACACTGACTGTGTACAAAGCAGATACAGCAACAAAGGGTACAGGGTTTGCATTCTTGCTGAGTACAGAACTATGAGCATTTGTTTTGAGTGGAGAAAATTACATATTTAGCTTTCTCCAGGTTTTGGTATTCCTGGATGGGGCTCCGTAGTTTGAATATACCATAGTGTCTTGAGCGGATCGGAATCTCCAACCCAGTGTCCAGGGTTTGTGGAGGACCAGCAGGGTGTGTGCTCAGATGCACACAGGCCTTATAGTGGAGGTTTGGGAATACTTCAGGGCTCTACCCAAAAGAGACAGAAGGTCTTATACAAGAGTCAGAGAGACTGCATGTGGCAGCCAGAGCATGATTGTTTGTAAGAGACAGATACTGGTCTGAGAACTAAGGCAAGAGGAGTTGTGGCTACAGGGCATTAGAGTGAAGCCATCTGCACTGGAGAACCTATGGTCTGGGTGACCAGCATAAAAAGATACTGTGATTAAAGCTGACTGAGTGCTCAAGAGCCAGGTGGGCTAGCATTTTCCATTTGTCATATTTACTGGAGAAGAACCCTTGTGCGTGGAAACCTTATGTGTTATGGCCTTTCAATTTTTTTTTTTTGTAAAAGTGGGCTACTGGGCCCTTTTAAATATAGTTTGACTGGCGTGAACACACTTGAAAATGCATGTACCACTGAGCTAATCATTCCCCATGTCACAAGTGGTTGATGGGTGCAGACACAAGACTGTGGAATCTGGATCTTCGCTCCACAGTGAGTTTGAATGTCAGAAACGTTTTGTGTCTGTGTGGTGCAGCCAGGCAATAAGCATTCCATACAGGTGGTGTACCTGAAAAAGGAAAGGCAAAGACTTTTGCTGTGAACTGTGCAACAAGCTGCTGTGTGCGTGACTGCAAGGATTGGGTGGTCAAAACAGAAAAAAGATGCAATCCTTGTTGAGGCAAGGGAAAGGCTACTATGGCTAGAGATTATTTTGCCACAGGCCCATGCCAGGCAAGAAAATGCATCTATGTGAAAATTAGCTATGGACTGTTCTAAACTGGCTGTGTCTAACCCAGTTAAAGGGGAAGCGAAGGGCATTGTCCCTGGCAACCTGAATCTAAGGGTGCAACAGTGTGAGGAAAGGAGGCCTTGTGCGCTGCTTGCTTTGTGGTGAATGGGGACATGCTATGGCCCAGTCTCCCTTGTCACAGGAAGGCTTGTGGAGTAATCAGGCTAGACGGGAAATTGAATCCTGGAGCTCACGTGCCAAAGAATGTGACCAGTGGCATCCTAGAGAGAGGGATCAAGCAATCTGGAGTAGCCAGCAAAAAGAATATGACAGAGATCTGTATCCATGGTAGTGGAGAAATACTAGTGTGTTCCTAAGAGTACAAAGCTGTAGCAAACCAGGAGCCCATTTTTCTGGCAGAGGGTGCCGGAGTATCAAGAAGGGCTGCAGTGATGCCCCGTGACTGCATGGGGGAATCAGCCTGTGCCACAGGTAACAGCGCACTCACTTGAAAACTTTAAAACCTGCTACAGGATCTGGTAAGGCTGGTGCAGTTTATGGGATTGGTAACAATGAAGTGGAAGTGTGTCAAGTGGGGAGATCTGCCCTACATGTGAAAATGGACTTGCCACTGTGTGCTACCCAGAACAGTGGGGAGACATAAGTTAAAACGCAGCTTGCAACAAGGTCCAGGCCTGAAAAGGACATATGGACTCTGTACACACCTAAGGTAATCTAGCAGAGTGTTGAAAGAGGTGTACTAGGGGTGACCAATGCAGTCAATGTGCCATGTTCCCTAGTGACAGTACCAGGTGCTGCAGAGTTGCACAGGGAAACCCACATTGACGATACAGAGGGTTTCTCAGGTCAGCTGCTCAAATGGGTAAGAGGCAGAGGCAACCCACAAAAGGTACAGGTATGTTTATGCATCATGATGATACTGAGAAATTTAATTTTGGAAATGTGTTTGAGAATTTTGTCAGTAATGTGTTTACTAACAATGATGGGAGTAGGATATCTCCTGTGACAACCAGAGGCAGAGCGACACAGTTGTCCATGGAACTCTCAGAGGGTCCCTGTGCATTGGAGCTGGAGGTTATCCAGGACAGCACTGAAACTGCTTTGGTGGAACAAGTGGGGACTGCGCGACACAGTGAGAATACATGCCCTATATGTGACCCAAATGATGAAGGGTTCATTCAACAGGCCAAAAATGAAAGTACAAAACTGAGTGTTTGGTAGTGCCACCAGAGCAAGCAGCCAAAATGGTGCATTGCAGCCAGCCTTGATTGATGCATTACCTCAGTGTGATATGTGAAAAAAGAATGTTGTCATAATGTGATGTATATAGAGCTGACAAAGGTACTGTTTGTGCTACAGAGTCCCAGGTGCTTCCTAGAGCAGATGTGATGCTGTGGAGCACCCACGATAGAAGCACAATGGATTGGGACAATTGGACCAAACAATTGCTAGCTATGCTAGACAGACAAGGCTATGTTATGCAACAAGGGCATGGACACAATAACTGCTGTGCCAGGCAGGAGGATCACAGAGCGACAAATGGTTAATGGTGTGGTGGCCCCAGTGAAGGTTGTTTCTTGTGCCAACCCCCCCAGTCAGAAGCACGGGATAAGACCGCATGTATGGCAGATGTGTTGTCCACAATCCAACAGCTGAATAATGTCGTGTCAAGGTGACCATGTAACTAACGTTGACTTGCAGAGGCTCGTTGTTGAGTTAGAGGGGATGAGTTGGAGACATGCATTTGACAGCACCCTGGGAGAGCATCAGGCTGTGATCATGGGTACCTCCAGTGAGGTGGAGGTCTCTTTAAATGACTCAACCTCTCAAGCAGCAGTGGATGAGCCCTTCCACATCTGATAAGGGAAAAGTCCCTAAAAAGGTCTATACCATTGATGTGGAGTGCATTGAAATGACAAACATGCTATTGGAATTGCTTGAACTGGTGAAAGCACATTCATTGTATACCTGGGTGTCTGCATTAGAAATCGAATATGTTGATATTGTGAAGTACCAATGGAAGGAGCCAGGTAGTACAGGCTGTGCTTAGTAACAATAATCATGAGTGGAATTGGTTGGTACAATGTTTACTAACAATATGGAAGCCGATCTCATGGTTCCCTGTGAGGGTGCTTCTAGTGATTTTTTTTTTTTTTTTTTTTTTTTTTTGGATGGAAGGCTCTCAGGAGAACTTTTAGAAATATTGGAGGTCTCTCTGCCTGTTGCGGTGATGGATACATCTGCTAGTGTGGTCTGAGGTGTGGCTGGCTGAGCAGGGGTTCGTAAATGGCACAGATACTGCCTCACACACTAGACCTCATAAGAAGGAAGGGCCTGATATAGATGCAGCAAAAGCAGGGAGTCTGTCACCTGCAAAGAGGTACAAGTTGAAGTACCCATAGACACTCTGAAATACAGCACTGATGGTATTGGTAATTGTGGAAAAGGTGATTTATTATTGAATGTTACTGTAAATTAAAGCATTGATATAGCGATGAATAATTCATCGCTAAATGAGCGTGATAAACAGTGGTTGACCTCTAGAGATTTGGCTGTTAAGGGTAACTGCAAAAGAGTTGGGGAACCTAAAAGATGGTTATCGTGTACCTGGTGATGGAGGCCAATGGAGAGAGGGTGTCAGGGCTCCCGGGTATGACCAGAGGTGTGTGACTGACGCAGGGAAACGCAGACTTCAGATATGTTATAAACAATGTAATTTATTAACACTAACCATACAAACATAAACGCAGTGCAATACTAAAACATAACACAGTGCAAACAAACCAACCAACCACCCACAGATAACAGTACATACAATGCAAGCGTCGTCAGGCAGGCCGGGTCAATATCAGTCGGGCAGGTAGGTACAGGGGGAGCAAGCGGAGAATGGTCGGGGTCACAGGCCAGGTTCAGCAGGTAGCGGGCAGTGTGGTACAGAGGGTCAGGCAGAGGAGAATGGTCAGACAAGCCAGGGATCAGAGCAGGGTCAGCAGAGAATCAGACAGGAACAGAGAGCAGGAACAGGATACAGGGCCCAAGAGAAACACAACACCAAGGCAGAGTCTGCAGGTCTGAATGTCCCTTAAATACACCAGTATAATTAGTTCCAGGTGTTTGACTGGCTGCAAGGTTGAGTCTCTGATTGCTGGGAGCACCCGCTGGCCAGCCCTGGTACTGCAGCTCATAAGGCAGCTGAGTCCCACTATTGCTGGCCAGTCCATTCCTGACAGAGGGCTTCCCTTACGGCTAAGTTCCAGACTCCCCTGAGAGTGGGACAGCGGGAGTCAGGCCCAAAGTCACACAGGTCACCTGTAGGAGTTCTGGTTGGTGGTCCACCCAGAACCACAACTGATGTACGGAGATAGGTCTGTAGACAGGTGGCGCCTGTGCGAAGTGAACTGCTCGAATACTATTTGAGCTTCCTGGCTCCAGCAGAAACATGTATGCTGGCGAGTGAGTTGAGTAATAGGGGCAATGATGGTGGAAATGTCCTTAATAAATTTCTGATAGAAATTGGCGAAGCCCACAAATCTTTCCTGTCTGAAGGTGCAGGCCATTCCAGGATAGCAGATACTTTCTTGAGGGTCCGTGGAGATTCCCTCAGTGGAAATTATGAGCCCCAGGAACTGGATGGGCTGCTTTTCAAACTCGCACTTCTCCGCTTTTGCATACAAGCCATGCATCCTTAGAGTGTTTAGCACTTTCCCAACATGATCTCGATGGAGTTCAAGTGAGGTAGAGAAAATTAGGATATCATCCAGGTAGACAATTACGAAAAGGTCAAGGTACTCTCTAAAGATGTTGTTTACAAAGTGTTGAAACGTAGCAGGAGCATTACATAGCCCAAACGGCATCATCAGGTACTCGAAATGTCCAGAGCATGTTCTGAAGGCTGTCTTTCCACTCATCACCCTCTCTTATACGGACTAAATTGTAGGCCTCTCGAAGTCCAATTTAGTGAACACTCGGGCTGTTTGAAATCTCTGAAACAACTCAGGCACAAGAGGAAGAGGATAACAATTTTTAATGGTAATTTTGTTAAGCTCTCTGTAGTCAATGCAGGGTCTGAGAGATCAATCTTTTTTCAACAAAGAAAATACCAGCCTCGGCAGGGGAGGAAGAGAGGCGGAGAAATCCTTTAGCGAGGTTCTTGTCTAAGTAATGCCGGAGGGCTTCCAGTTCAAGCTCGGACAATGGGAAAATTTGCCCAAATGGTATTTCTGCCCCTGGAAGTAACTCAATTGGGCAATCGTAAGACCGATGAGAAGGCAATGTGTTGGCCTTCTTTTTATCAAACACATCAAGAAAGTCGTGGTAGGTAGAGGGAACTGATTGACCTGGCCTCTGGTGAAGGTTGGACTGAGAGACATACGGAAGAGTTGGTGAAAGCAGGGGCACCACAGTGTTGCAGACAATATTCTGATGAAAAGATGATTTCCTTCTTGGGCCAATTGATCTGTGGATTGTGGGCTTGCAACCAGTGTATTCCTAGGATGGCTAGAAACATGGGGGATCTGATGTCAAAACGAATGAACTCCTGATGGCTGTAGTCAGTGGTTGCTAGAATAGGAATGGTTTCCTGGGTAACAGGTCCAGAGCTCGGAGTAGTGCCATCCACTAGTAATAAGTCAAGTCTGTTTCTTAGGCAGAAGAGGGATGTGCAAGTCCTTGGCCAATTTGATGTCCAAGAAACAGCTACAGGCTCCTGAGTCAACAACTGCCCATAACTTGACATCCCTTCCAGCCACCTGCAATGACGTGTGGAGAATGACATGGGTGGTTTAAGTCCTGGATAACTGAAGGTACGAAGGATGGGGCTGGCTGGACTTGCTTGGTCGTACTGGGCAGTTACGCAAGAAATGGCCCGTGGCACCACAGTAGAGACATAGATTGCCTTGCTGTCTGCGTAGCCTTTCTTCCGAAGTTAGGGCAGGTCGGAGAAGGCCAATTTGCATTGGTTCTACCTCCAGAAGTGCTGATGGGTTGCAGAGTAGGGGCAGGAGCCATTGGTCCTGGAATCTTTGGCAGAACCCATGTGGGTTGAAAGGTCTGAGTACCCTCAACACATCTTTCCTGTAGACTCTGATCCAACTGGGTAGAGAGCAGGATAAGGTTCTCCAAGGAGGAGGGAGCTTCCACCCTAGCTAACTCTCCTTGAGTGATTCGGACAGGCCTAGGCAGAACTGGTACTTTAATGCTGCATCGTTCCAACCAGTATCCGCTGACCATTTGTGGAACTCCACTATGTAGTCCTCCACAGGCAGCCAACCTTGTAGTAGAGCATGGAGGGTAGACTCTGCAGTGGAGGTCCTCTGGGGATCATCGTAAAGGGGCAGCCATGGCGTAAAAAAATTCACTCACTGAGTTGAGTGCTGGGTTCTTCTGTTCTAGTAGACTGTGTGCCCAGGACTGAGGTTCTTCAGACAAGAGGAAGATGATGAACTCAACCTTGACCACTTCCAGTGAAAAGGTTCTGGGTTGTAGAGCAAAATACAGTTCACAGGCATTTTTGAAAACTCTAAACTTGTGTCAGTCCCCAAGGAAACATTCAGAAGTAGGGACTCTTGGTTCCAGAGGTGGTAACACCACAGCAGGAGTGGTGGCAGTAGACAGACTGGCAGATCTGGCGGAAGGATCCTGGTCCGCAGAAGTAGAGAGGGAGTGAAGATGCCCTTTCAACTGGAAGTACCCTTTCTGTAGATCTTTCACTGCTTGAGTAAGTGCCATCATTTGTTGGCACAGGGCCTCTAGTGCGGAAGCGCCTCTCTCGGCCTCGGACATACTGGCTGGATGATACGATCACATATCTGGTGATGGAGGCCAATGGAGAGCGGGCTTCCCTTGTGGCTAAGTTCCAGACTTCCCTGAGAGTGGGACAGAGAGAGTCAGGCCCAAAGTGGCACAGGTTGCCTGTAGGAGTGCTGGTTGGTGGTCCACCCAGAAGCACAGCTGGTGCACGGAGATAGGTCTGCAGACAGGTGGCGCCTGTGCGAGGTATGCAAACCCTTCTGGGATTTAGAGATTTACTGGATAGCTGGTTCAAGCCAAGGTCAGGTACCAGGTGGGAATCTGAGCAGACGTAGTCAGATGGGATAGCTGAGGTCATACACAGAGGAGCGAGAGAGAGCGTGTCCGTAAGCCAAGCTGAGGTCAGATCAGGGGTTGAGCAGAGTAGACCGGTCCAGGAGCAAGCCAAGTTGGTATCCGGAAATTACAGGTCACAATAACACAGGAAGCAGGAACAAGGCACGGGGAGCTAGAGATCTTCCAGCAACTTGAGGAAGTGATGAGCCTCCTTATAAAGCCTTATAAACCAAACTGAGGCTGATGTGTGCTTCTGCGGCCATGCAGGGTATTTGCAGACATGCCAGATCTTCCAGAACTTCTGCCGTGGACAGGACCCTGACAATGGTGCTTGATGGTTAAAACTGGTACCAGTGAGGGAAAAGGAGATTCCTCACTAGGTGCAGAGTCAGTTGAGATTCAGGGTAGGGTGAGCCTGGAAACCTACCCAGAAAAAGGGTTGGGCCTACGCAGCTAACAGTCGGCACAGAGGTGTCCCATCTGAAGTGATGCATTCTGATCTCTACTGGGTTGAAAAAAAAGGGGGGGGGGGAGGAATGTAATAGTATGAATTTCTGTCATAGAGCGCTTCATGGGATAGGTTTCCATGGCTGAGCAGCTGCATTCAAGCCTTACGTTATCAAGTGCAATGTAAAGCATTGGATGCAGTGGAGACGTGTTCTTTTGGAGTGATGAATCCCACCTCTGTCTGGAAATCCAATGGACGTGTCTGGATTTGGCGGTTGCCAGGAGAATGGTACTTGCCTGACTACATTGTGCCAAGTGTGGAGGGGGGATTATGGTGTGGAGTTTTTTCAGGGTTTGGGTTTTGGTGATGGAACCTGATGGAACACCTTTGGGATGAATTAGAGCAGAGACTGCGAGCCAGGCCTTCTCATAGAACATCAGTGCCTACCTCACAAATGCACTTTTGGAAGAATGGATTAAACATTCCTATAGACACACTCCTAAACCTTGTGGACAGCCTTCCCAGAAGAGTTGAAGCTGTTATAGCTGCAAAGGATGGGCCAACGCAATATTGAACCCTGCAGACCAAGACTGGGTTGCCAATAAAGTTCTTGTGCATGTAAAGGAACCAATACTTTTGGCAATATAGTGTATATAAAGGTTTAGTTGCATCCGAAGGAGAGATGCCATACATAACATGCATAGGATTTCTAGAGTGAAAAGGGACAATACACATAGTTATAAACCGTATAGTTAGTGAGGTTGAAAAGACACTAGTCTACCTAGTTCAGACAACTAGAAAAAGATACACAATCCTATACCCATAGCTGAACCAGAGGAAGGCAACAAAACCCCAATAAATTATGATCCAATTTGCTCCAGTAGGGAAAAAAAATCCTTCTTGATCCCTTGGGAGGAAATCGCATATTCCCTGGTTCAACTAGCCTTGGTGTTATTACCTCTAAATATCAATAACCAGTTATATTGTGTGCTTTTAAAAATGCATCAAGGCCTTTTTCAAACAATCTACTGAGCTGGCTAGAACCAGTTCTTGCAGAAGTTTCTATGCCACATTTTCACAGCTCTAACTGTGAAGAAGCCTTTCCATATGTGGAGGATAAATTTTGAATTATAGGACATAATGTAAACTTTAACTAGAATGCACCCTGAGACTAGAGACATGGTTTAAAGTGTCCCATCAGGTTTGAGTTCTAGATATCCCATGTGCTAAGAAAATGTACATCATAGAAGGGTTGTCATGACAGATCATAGTTTTGGAATAGGTGTGGTAAAGCAGGAGTGAATGGTATTATAGATTTTTGGTCTGAGGGCAACCAAGTGTAGGGGTGATCAACATTAAAGTATAACAAAAGAGCTGTGCTCAAATTTTAAGTGGTAATAAATCCGAAAACAAAAATATATTCTATTGCATCTCTCCAATTCTCAGACATGGTGGCTGCATTCGTTTGCTTTTTTTTTTACTGGTTTCCTTTATTTTCACCTGGTGATCCAACCAGTAAGTCTGTTATTCAACTGATTTAGACAGACCAGGCGGCTTTGTAATGATTAGCTTTTATTCAATTATGTAAAACCTTTATTCAAAAAGTTAAAAAATAACTTTTTGCTGTAACTACTTATAAAGTGTTAGCTGACATTCAACTTCAATTTGTTAGTCAAGTCCATCCAAATCTGTCAGTCTAATATTACCCTCACTTCAGAATGACAATGCTGCTGTCTAAAGGGGTCTGCTTTACTATGTCTTGCTGAATGCAGATACCCTACTTTTGTCACCATTTCACAGGTATGCACAATTTCAAATCTTGACATGTTTTAACTATTTGAGGCAACATAATATTTTATAAAAAATGTGAAAATATGTGTTTGATAAGCAGCTGTGCAAATATTGTGCAAAAGCCACCATTTTATTGCCCACAGCCTTTGTTTTCAGAAAATATAGAATGTATGGGGGTTCTAAGTAATTTTCTACCAAAAATGCAGATTTTAACGTTTAACATTTATGTGAAAAATGTCAAAAATGCCCTGCAAGTGGTTAATTTATAAATGCGAAGCTTGACTGGGAATGTACTTGGCTCCTTGGGATTTACTTTCTGCAATTCCTTGTTTGGTATAATGCATTCCAGGTAATGGATTGCCTGAGTTGGATACATTAAAAAATGATATCCTCCTTCGCAGTACCTCTTCTTCTCTGTCCTTTGGCCAATCATTCTTGGTGCATATATTTTATACAAAGTGAAACTCTTGTTCCCCCTGCTCAGGCTGCCTATAGCACCCTTGGTTTCTGGGATCCTACAGAAGCCTCCTTTTGAGAATATCCATGGGATTTCCTTTGACTTTGTATCAAACTGTGGCTTTCCTTCTAGTCAATCAGGGCCGTCTTTAACACAGGGTAAAAGGGGCAGCTGTCCCGGGCCCAGTCATTGTTGTGGGGTCCAAACTAGCTGCCTCTTGAGCCCTTTGTCTTAGAGGATCCGGGTCCCCATGGTGGCAGGAGGAAGGCAAGCATCGAGGGCATCTAGGATTGATAGCCTATGAGCTGGAGGACTTCCACTGACATCCCCAATGGCAGCGCCTCCCAGAGCATGTTCCGACAACTGGAGGACAGGCTGACCAGGGGCCTGGAGGACAAGGATGGGTGGGAGCGCAGATAGTGAGGGACCACAGAGCAGAGGAATGAGCAGATTACCCATAATGAGTACGGGAGGCACAGGAGGAACTGCAGACAGGGCTAGGGGTCTCTCTCACATCCCTCTCCTCCCCTTCTCCCCCCTACCTTTCTCTCCCCCCCTCTCCCCCCCTTACCTTCTCTCTCTCTCTCTCTCTCTCTCTCTCTCTCTCTCTACCCCCACCCCTTTCTCTCTCACACCCCTCTCTCACCCCCCCCCATTCTCCCCCCTCTCTCTTTCACCCCTCTCTCACTCTCTTCCTCTCCCCATTCTCCCCCCTCTTTCTCTCATACCCCCCCCCCTTCTCCCTCTATCTCACCCCCTCTCTTCTCCCCTTCTTCCCCTTCTCTCACTCCCCTTACCCCCATCTTTCTCACACCCCTCTCCCCCCTCTTCCACTCCCCTTCCCCCCCCTTCCACTCCCCTTCCCCCCCATGTCTCTCTCTCACCTCCCCTCACTCCCCACTTCTCACCTCTCTCACCCCTCTCTCTCACCCCCCTTTCTTTCTCACCCCCCTTTCCCTCTCTCTCACCCCCCCTCTCTCTCACCCCCCTCTTTTACCCCCCTTTCTCTCTCACCCCTCTCTCTCACCCCCCTCACCCCCCCCTCTCTCTCTCTCTCTCTCTCTCTCTCTCGCCCCTCTCTCTCTTGCTCCCTCTCTCTCACCCCCTGTCTTCCCTTTCTTTTTTTTCCCTCTCTTCCCTTTCAACCCTACTCCTCTCTCTCTCACTCTCTTCCTGTCCCCATTCTCCCTCCTCTTTCTCTCTCATACCCTCTCCCTCTCTTTTCCCTCTCTCTATCTCACCCCCCCTCTTCCCCCCTTCTCCCTCTTCTCTCACTCCCCTTCCCCGTCTTTCTCTCACACCCCACTCCCCCCTCTTCCACTTCCCTTTCCCCCCATGTCTCTTTCTCACCTCCCCACCTCTCACTTCCCCTCACTCCCCACCTCTCACCTCCCCTTACTCCCCACCTCTCTCACCCCTCTTCCCTCCCTCTCACTCCCCTTTCTACCCCCTCTCGTTCTCTCACCCCTCCCCCTCTCTATCTCACCCTCCCTCTCTCACTCACCCCCCCTCTCGTTCTCTCAACCCCCCTCTCTCTCTCTCTCCCTGTTCCTTCCTTCCGTCCTTCCTTCTCTCTCTCTCTCTCCTCTGTTTCTTCCCTCTCTCCTCTGTTTCT